>NC_064920.1:1056417760-1056719593 GCF_023897955.1 Schistocerca gregaria
ATCACACGCAAGGCACAGCGGACACACCAGGAACCGCGGTGTTGGCCGTCGAATGGCACTAGCTCCGCAGCATTTGTGCACTGCCGCCGTCAGTGTCAGCCAGTTTGCCGTGGCATACGGAGCTCCATCGCAGTCTTTAACACTGGTAGCATGCCGCGACAGCGTGGACGTGAACCGTATGTGCAGTTGACGGACTTTGAGCGAGGGCGTATAGTGGGCATGCGGGAGGACGGGTGGACGTACCGCTGAATTGCTCAACACGTGGGGCGTAAGGTCTCCACAGTACATCTATGTTGTCGCACGGTGGTCGGCGGAAGGTGCACGTGCCCGTCGACCTGGGACCGGACCGCAGCGACGCACGGATGCACGCCAAGACCGTAGGATCCTACGCAGTGCCGTAGGGGACCGCACCACCACTTCCCAGCAAATTAGGGACACTGTTGCTCCTGGGGTATCGGCGAGGACCATTCGCAACCGTCTCCATGAAGCTGGGCTACGGTCCCGCACACCGTTAGGCCGTCTTCCGCTCGCGCCCCAACATCGTGCAGCCCGCCTCTAGTGGTGTCGCGACAGGCGTGAATGGAGGGACGAATGGAGACGTGTCGTCTTCAGCGATGAGATTCGCTTCTGCCTTGGTGCCAATGATGGTCGTATGCGTGTTTGGCGCCGTGCAGGTGAGCGCCACAATCAGGACTGCATACGACCGAGGCACACAGAGCCAACACCCGGCGTCATGGTGTGGGGAGCGATTTCCTACACTGGCCGTACACCTCTGGTGATCGTCGAGGGGACACTGAATAGTGCACGGTACATCCAAACCGTCATCGAACCCATCGTTCTACCATTCCTAGACCGGCAAGGGAACTTGCTGTTCCAACAGGACAATGCACGTCCGCATGTATCCCGTGCCACCCAACGTGCTCTAGAAGGTGTAAGTCAACTACCCTGGCCAGCAAGATCTCCGGATCTGTCCCCCATTGAGCATGTTTGGGACTGGATGAAGCGTCGTCTCACGCGGTCTGCACGTCCAGCACGAACGCTGGTCCAACTGAGGCGCCAGGTGGAAATGGCATGGCAAGCCGTTCCACAGGACTACATCCAGCATCTCTACGATCGTCTCCGTTGGAGAATAGCAGCCTGCATTGCTGCGAAAGGTGGATATACACTGTACTAGTGCCGACATTGTGCATGCTCTGTTGCCTGTGTCTATGTGCCTGTGGTTCTGTCAGTGTGATCATGTGATGTATCTGACCCCAGGAATGTGTCAATAAAGTTTCCCCTTCCTGGGACAATGAATTCACGGTGTTCTTATTTCAATTTCCAGGAGTGTAGATATATCTGGGCAAATCAGTAGGTGGTCCTATATTGCTCTGCATTCACACCTATCGCTATCACTGTACCGCATTTAAATAGGTTTCATTTGCACCCAGTTACTCCACTGCGCAGCCGATTTAATGACCTCCAAGTTGTAAAAGGTAGTTGAAATCCTGCAGATCCCTCCTCAAGTAGTTCCATTGTGGAGTGTGGCACCATTTCTTCCCAAAGAGATAGCCGCCTTGCGACTGGCTTGGTGGCGAGCTCTTCAGTAGTTTCAATGAAACCCCTGCGGGATTTCAGCCGGACACGTTATTTTCGGTGCATATGCATTGGGTGTCGAGGATCATTCTTTTGTTTTGATCTTTCGATCTCCGCGGCTACTTGTCTGCGGATAGTGGGTGGTGCTATGCCTATAATGGGATAAATGATGTCTATGGGAGTTGGTTTGAGGCATCCTCCAAACTGGCGCCGCAAATTCCGCTGCTGAGATACTCAGCACCAGACCCGTGGTGCACAAAACATGTGGTTGAGCTCCCCACAATGAACCTGTTAGCTTCCACAGTATGTTATTCCTGACACAGACCTTTTTTTAGTGTTGTGGCAGGGCTGCTTAAAAGTAAGTGCTCTGTCCAATGTTACTCCAAGGTATTTTGGGCTGTTTGTATGTTTCAGCTCTTTCCTTTGCCACATGACTCGGAGTTTCCGTTTGGCTTGTTTGTTCCTAAGATGGAAGGCGGATACTTGAGATAAACTAGGGTTTGGTTTGAGATTATTGCCGTCGTAATAGGTAGCAAGTTCTGTTAAGGCTCCTGTGAGATTCTCCTCCACTTGTTCAAAGGTTTTATCCTGTGTGGCCACTGCTGAATCATCAGCATATATGAACATTCGTGTCTGGTGGCTGATGGGAAGATCATTGGTATAGATGTTAAATAATATTGGAGCCAAGACACTATCCTGTGCAAGTCCATTTTTCTGTGTCCGCCATCGGCTGTTTTTAGATTGTAAGGTTACATAGTAGCGTCTGTTCTGTAGAATGCGTTTCACGAACATAGAAAGGGTGTAGTCCTTAGTGAGTGTGTCATATGCAGCACTGAGATCCACGAATGCGACCCCAGTTACTTCTCCTCTCTGATAGCCATCTTCGATGTACTGTGTGAGATTAAGGATTTGGCCACAGCATGATTTTCCCGGTCGAAATCCAGCTTGTTCGTTAATGAGGGCTTTGTCCACATAATCAGCTATGCGTTTGAGGATCATTCGCTCCAGCTCTTTAAATAAATGACAAAGCAGTGAGACAGGCCGAAAATTTTTAGCTTCAGCTGGGTCTTTCCCTGGTTTTAGTAACGCAATAACCCGAGCTTTCCTCCACAGTTTAGGAATTTGTACTGTTGTAATACAGTTATACATTAGCTCTAGGATCCATGCTTGTACTCCCGGTCCAAAATGTTTAATTTGCTCAGATCTCAGATCATCGAGGCCAGCGGCCTTATTGTTTTTCAAATCGTTCATGGCATCTTGTAGCTCCTGAATGAAGAACGGGCGAGCTATGAAGCTAATCTCCTCGTACAGTTTTCATTTAATTTTGCCACTCCTGATCTTCCTTTTAGTTTTTCCGTTCATGAGTAGTTGGTGAGCTATCTGATCAGGTGTAACTTCACTGTAATTTTGTTGTGGTTCTGTTGGGTTGATGTTGAGACTTTTGTCAAGTTTCCATGCCTTCCTACTGCTGTGCTTCATGTCCGTCTCTTGTAGGAGGTTACACCACATTTCCTTTCTCGCTTCGGAGATACCAGAAATCAGTACCTCACCTGCCTGGATCGTTTCCTCTGAGAAAGGGGCCTTATTGTACAGTTCTTCATACTTTTTCAAAGCTTCCTTGCTGCTACCATTGAGACCAGCGATGTACTGGGTGCGGCACCCTCTAGGTATGCGCCGTCGAGAGATTTCCTTGATAAGGTCTATAAAAGTTTCATATGATTGTATCTCTGTGAAAAGTTCCCAATAAGCTTTTTTGAAATTGAAGCGTCTCGTGAAGGGCATTACATCTGATTTGATTACTGCAGTAATGTAGCAAGTTATTGCTCTGTGTTGCGATCTTGGAATTGGGTCCTCGATTTGCTTTACAGTTTGCACTGATACCTTTTCGGAGACAAAGATGTTATCTGGATTATATCCTCGTTTCCATCTTCCGCTGTTAAATGATGCAGGCAACTTTGCGTCATGTATCAATTTCAGTTTAGCCTGGTCTGCCCAGATCTCCAGCATTTCGCCATCGTCATTTGTCTCTTTATAACCGCATGCGAGACTGTGACAGTTAAAATCTCCTAGTACAACTTTAATGTTTTTTGAATGGAAATTTCCAGGCTCCGTAAATTTGAACCTCACACTGGGTGGTTTGTACACGATGTTACAGTACATGAATGTAGCTCAATAGTTAAAATTTCTATATTTTCTTCGCAGGTCAGAGCACAGGAGCAAATGTCTAAGTTCGGTTTCATAAATATAGCACTTCCGTACCTTTCGTGTGGTCTCTCAAGAGCTAATTTCATGCCCTGTATTTTTGGTCTGTGGCTAGTTGGTGCCCTGTGTGTTTCTTGTAACACTAAAACATCACAGTTGTTTCGTTTGCACATGTCAGATAATAAAATTTCTTTATTTAGAGATAAGCCGTCAATATTGCAGGAAGTTGTCACTAGTGATGGTCTTGATAAAGGCCTTTTTGGAGTCTCTTCGGGAGTTGTTTTGTCATCTTATTTTTGATGCTCCGGTGTTTGCAGGACTGGCCGACTAGGTCGCTTCCAGGGGACGCCCGATTGCTTGTTGTTCGTGTGGTGAACGCAATCTTCGTGGAGGCTCCTGCAGTGTACCTCAATAATGAAAGTTCAGCTTTCCGATAAACCGCAAAAGAAGGTTTACGAACTGACTAGCAGTTTTAGAACATTCAAGCTGCATATTTCTGGTGGTCACCAGTTATTTTATCCTCCATGCTCTTTCTCTTCGCTCTTTTATTTATCCAAGCCTCCGTGGTAACAGCTTCGGTTTTTCACAGCCGTTCAATAAAATTTAGAGGTTAAATTGCACTCCTTCCACTGACGGCAAATAAGTTCCCTAACATGGATTCCGCAAATTATGGAATCATTGTACCGTTTTTTTAACTAGTTGCATTAATCGCGACAAGAGTACTGTTTTCTGTATGCTGTCCGCAGTGCAATGGTGCTGGTATTATGTGAGAGATCATGGAAAAGTCTAAAATAATATCAGTTTGCTAGAGCTCTATATTTAGGCTGAATTGTCTCCATAATAGTGAGGAATGCATGTGAGTATTCTACGCCTGTACAGAATTTATGTAGATGATTATGGAACCACAGTCACTGAGTCAAATGATGTTTGTCTCGAAACCACCGTTAGGTGATAAGTTTCTTTAATCTCGGTGTTTATAGAGCAGGAAATACATTCAAAGAAATAGAGAAACAGGGCGGTAAGTAAGCAGCATAAGTGTTAAAATTCACAAAGTAAGAAATAAATATATCATAAAAAATCTTGTAAATACGCCTGTACTTAGGTTCCGCTGATCGGAGCCTTCTAGAACACACCTACGTTTGCTATCCATATCTAAAAGCTGAAAAAAGTACGGCAAAGAAAAATACGTGACCCATTCTGATGCACTTAAAATGACAGTGGAACATGGCATCTGTCCAACATTACGTTCAAACTATTTCTATAATCGGCATGAAATGTTCTTTTATATAGAGCATGTAATGGTTATTTATTTGCGAAACCATTACCACCCGCCAACCCTATTTTTCGATATCATAGATTAATGAAATTTTTTTTCGTAATGTCTCATATCTTTCACTCTATTCAAATATGGTTTCATTTTTATATGTATGTACGTCGATATTTTGAGATGTTGAAATCGATATAATATCTAGTTTGAATATCTTTGTACTTATTGTTATCTTTGATACTGGCTTGTGACTTTTGGCAGGGAAGCGTACAGAGTAGTCAAGTTTTTGTGTTGAATATGAACAGTCTTGACTTTGTGTTGGAAATGAAAAGATCAGTCTGAGTTGTGGGCAATGAAAAATGTTGTGTGTTTTATTAAGAGCAGTAACGGCAGCGAAATTGTGTGATGAAGTAATGTTTTGAACACGCGAAAGTACAAAAAGTTTAATAAATGTGAATTTTTTGTGGAAAGTGAGTGTCAAGAATTATTTTCAAGTGACCACTGTTTAAAAAATATGAAGCACATTGCAAGGAAAAACATAAATAATCAAATTAATCGCCGGCCGGTGTGGCCGTGCGGTTCTAGGCGCTTCAGTCTGGAACATCCTGACCGCTACGGTCGCAGGTTCGAATCCTGTCTCGGGCATGGATGTGTATGATGTCCTTAGGTTAGTTAGGTTTAAGTAGTTCTAAGTTCTAGGGGACTGATGACCACAGATGTTAAGTCCCACAGTGCTCAGAGCCATTTGAACCATCAAATTAATCCTGAAAGATTGTCTTCGTAAGTTCTTCAAGTAGGCGTAATTAACATCCGAGTGCCTTTCGCACCAACAGCGTTAGTCATGCTACCTAGACAACATTTTTAATTATGAACCAAAGCCAGAGCGATATCGTCGTTGGATTGCAAATACAAGATAAGTGATATTATTGTTAATTTTCTTCAGTGACTATAATCAATTGATGTAGCAATACCTGCCACATTAAAGACCATTTAATTGCGCAATAAAAAGATCTTACTTTGAATGCGCGACGTGATAATTTTTGAACTGATTGTTAGTGGAGGTATTGTTATAAGCAGAATATTTTTTCCCAAATTTTTGGCCATTTTTCACGAGCAAGTCACCATAAAGGAGCTTTTATTCCAGTTTTGACCGGCATCCTGTTTTAAACGCCCCGTATATAAAGAGTAGATTGAAAATAATTTAAAGAGACCTAAATAGAGGAGATGATGCCAATGGACTGAAAGAGGAAGAAGAGGTAGAAGATTAGATAGGCGGGTCTCGGCTTCTGGCACATTAGCGTGGTCAGCCTTGTCATTCGCAGGCCAATGTCAGTAGTCTGGCCAGTTATTCCCGTTGGGCGAAGTTCTCCAGGAAGCATATCGCGGTGTCTCCCTGCGCTCGTTTCTGCAGTGTGCGGCGGCTCGTAAAAGCGGGGAACGTGCAGCTTCCACCGCGGCCTGATCAAACGGGACTGCCGACCGCGACCGGTGGTGCACTATAATGACGTGCCGAGCCGCCCTGCCTTCCGGCGGACCGCGACCACGACCACTCACACGAGGGACCTAGTCCTCTGCCCACGCGCTTACCTCGCACCGCCTGACGTCACCCGTCGTCTTCTCCGCTGGCGAACAAAGAGTCGTGTCCGCCTTTGTCTTCTCGTGATTAAATTATCTCGGCCGCGTCATTTTTCAACGGATACAGTCAACGCAGCGTGGACAAAAGCGAAATGCCCGGGAGATGTCTATCACTAACAGTTACGTCTTCTTAATACATTCAGGACAGCATCTTAATGAAGTACCGGGAGCGTCTTTCATCGCATGCTTCGTAAGGCTTATCTTGGAGAGTAGTACAGGGGCCTTATAATGAGACTTTCGCTATTTAGCCAGTGTAGAGGCAAAACTATTTAACGCATTGGTACCGGCGTTATGGGAATGTTGTACCGGACTGTGCGTTGCAGGATTTGAGTTGTAAGTAGTCTTAATGTCATGACTTGCCGTTAGGCGCCGGTACAGGTATGGCGACGTAGGACTGAAACACAGGTATCAGTGTGCATTATCCTTGCAGGCCCGGGTTCCCGGGTTCGATTCCCGGCGGGGTCAGGGATTTTCCCTGCCTCGTGATGGCTGGGTGTTGTGTGCTGTCCTTAGGTTAGTTAGGTTTAAGTAGTTCTAAGTTCTAGGGGACTGATGACCATAGATGTTAAGTCCCATAGTGTTCAGAGCCATTTGAACCATCCTTGCAGGTAGTCAACATGAGTCTGGACAAGGTGAGCAAGGTTTCACTCGTAAAGCTGTTTTATCAAAACGATAGTAATAGTGCTGCTTGCTCTTCGCGGGTATCGCCACATTAAATACTGAAAGCTCATATTGAGTGACAGCTCGTAAGTACACATTCTGGGTCTTCACAAATTTTGTAGTTCAGATAAATATGAGAGTGTGAAATTAATGGCATATGTTGTATAACAGCTATGCTTGTCAACATAGTTATACAACTTCAGCCACTGTCAATAATAATAATTATAATAATAATAATAATAATAATAGTGTGCTTAACTTGCGGAATTCCGTTGTTTTGTACATAGTGAAGTACACTTTATGGCAAGAACGGAATAATGTTTAACATGAGTTTCGCATTTTTGTGTAAGTGAGAGTTCTCGTGCTTTTTTATTTTACCGGGCAAATGTACAAGATCCCTAATAGATGTATTAGCTAACGCATTATCTTCCTGGCTGAAAATCAGACATTCTTACGTTGCAATCACAGAACTACTTACCTTCATTTTCTTTTGCGGACAGCTTTTCCTGATAATTTTCTTTTCTGCGAGCACTTAAAATAGATTGAATAGCTTCAGGTTGACGCACAGTAAACAACCAACTCCAAACACGAACTGACTTCGTGGAAATGATTAAATTCAAGTAGTACTATCTACCGGCAAGGTCAGTTTACTAGAATACAAATGAAGTTCTGAGAACCATAAAAGCCAAAAGCGCTCCCTCTTCAACCCCACATTAGGTGAATAACAGAGAAACCAGTGAGACAGCTTTTCGTGAACGCTCATATATACGTACAATGTACAGTGCAGATAATCCTGACCCACCAAAAGATCAACAGGCGTCAGTAGCATGAATAAATGCTACAGTTTCACAATCGACGATGATGTCTCTATCACTATAACATATACCGATGTCCGATCTAAGTATATACTATACAGTGAGTGAATTGTCACATCTGAGGAATGTGCTACCATGTAGCGGAATTTACGACAAGCAAACGAGGATTAAAGTCTGCTGCAGTGTGCACAGACGTAAACTTGTAGTTGAGTAGCAAACGCTAGCTGTGCTCGTCGTGAAACGTGCACTTGCTTTATCAACTCTGCATGTATTTGGCCCTTAAGGCAATGACGTCCCGTCAGTTGCTCGTGCCCAAAAGCTCCTCAAAACGTGCACAACTGAACGTGTCCTCAAGAGCCTTATGCCAAGATTCACCGAGTCTAGAGGAGCAATGTAGCACAGCGCGGTAGATTTAGTGCTGTATAATTCCAGATTACCACGTCTACATTACATTTGACAGCATTGAGAAAAAAATAACCAAGAAATCAGCAAGGTGTCAAAAGTTAGTATGTTCACATGCACTTGTGCTCTTACACGACAGCTTCCACTGCTCCTCTTGAAGAAGATTATTTGGAAGTTCGAATTAATTGGCGATTTGTGAACTGTACATGGGAGAAGCCACAGATTGTTGAAAAAGTTACTGTTCCCATGGCCGAGAATTCTGGACGCAATGTGCGATCTGCCAGCAATGTACAAGGTATGTCACGACAACTCTGCATTCCGTGGTCCACCACTCGAAAAATTGAGAAATGACATCAGTAGAAACTTTACATCACTCACCAACTTTTCGCACTTGACGCAGATATTTGTGTACAGTTTGATGTTACGTTTTTTGCAAGGCTTTAAGTGGACGACATGTGGCCTTGGAATATTTTGTGGAGTGAGGAAGCACACTTTGTGCCACTGGAGTAGTCATCACTAACAGTTGTCCTATTTGGAGATCGTTACCTCCATCGCACGTTCATGAAATTCTCATGCATAGTGAACGCGTCTATGTGGCGTCTCATTTCTCAATTTTTTCTTTGAGAAACTCGGACCAAGGACATGCAGCATGAACGTTACTGTCACCTGCTTTGGCAGCTTGTGATCCCTACTCTGAGAGCAGCCAGCTTTAAACTCAACTGTTTTTATGCTTTGCCTCTGTAATATTCGGACCGCTTCTGTAAGTCTCCAGTTCAGTCAGCGCAATACTCCACTTCCCGTTGCTTAAATCAGTCGACGGGAAATAATGTAATACACAGTGCGAAAAATTATTTGCCTCTTATCATAATGACTCATTTGATTACAAACATTTTCTTACACTTGTAAAGTTTAAAGATTTTCGAAATTCTGTCAATGACATGCACCACAGAGACTGGCCACAACAGTTCTAATATTGTCTGTCACCTTCATGGCCAATTGTCCATAAACGCGTGACTATTAAGAATCTGCACCAGCTACAAGGATGAGGGCAATTCGCAAGAATGCCGTACGAAAGGTTAATTTTATCAATCATTCTTGTCAGCATACTGGTCTGAAGCAACACAAGACAGAATAAAAAACAGAATCATTATGCTAACAGAATTTTCCAGTCCGGCAGATTATTTTCAGTAAATGATACGCAAGAATCCTCTTATCGAATCTCTTTAGTCCCTCTGAATTAATACGAATTCGTGTGACTTAACTACTGACCTTTTGCGACTCATTATTTTGCTAGGACGCTATAAAAATAACATTGGGGCTTTTCAAAATTTATTGCAAGAACTCGAAGTTGACAGGAGGAAATACAGAGATGGCAACAGACAAAATTTCCAGTCACAAAGATTTTGGGAATCGGAACAACACTTATGAGCAGAGTATTCAATTCTACGGTAGTCGTGATGATAATTATTCAAACAATTGGAATCCGAGAGATCAGTCTTATAATCGCGGCACTTTCAGCGACAGAAACAGAAGTCGCGGTTTTAGGAACCAGAGAACTTCCAGAAATAATGATAAGTCCAACATACATCAGTATAACGAAAGAAATAATAGTAATTGGCGTGAAAAACAAAACGTGTATTCAGATCGAGAGGCTGAGAACATTAACTATCATTACAACCACACAAGAAATAGTTCGCGTGATTGTATCAGTTATTACGAAATAAATAATTAGGAGAGGTGCGATCGTCGAAATTTTAGTCCTGAACGACGTGCTGAAATAAGAGCTCAGATCAGCAAATTCATGTGACAGTGTTAGGCACGATGGGCCATCACACAAACGACATATTAGCGCACACGGCTTATTACTCGTTTGTAGACACGACAAGTCTTTCTGCTCAAACTATAAATTTTATACAGTGTGAAAATATTAATAATGGAAATGAGAGTGAAATGTCAGATAAAACAGAGCATAATATTGCGAATACAGGGACTGGTGAGGTCCAAGTACCAAACTTGAAAGAAATTCGTGTTTTTGACTGGGTAACTAATTACATGCCTTGGTTAGATTATGACGATGAAAATGAAACAGATGTGCATCCGCCTGAAGTAAGGAACACAACTAAAGACTTGGTGAAGGGTATCGGTGACACCTTTTTAGGAAAAAATTTGATGGTGTGTATTCAGAAAAGAGACGAAGAAATTTTGTGCACTTTTAGGATATTATGGTTACTTTGTTGAAAGAGAAGGTAGATAATCAGAACATTTCAATCCATCCAATAGTGTCCATTTCTATTAGAAAAGTTTCTCTATCAGCTGTATTCGACTCTGGTGGTTCTGTTTCGGTTATCAGTGATACAGCTTTCAGTAAATATAAGGAATTAACTGTTTGTCCATTTCCATTACAACCAACTAAAATTAAGAGTGTGATTACTGGTAAAATGTACAGGTCAGAAACCAAATATATTTAGATTCGTTTGCTGAGGTCGTATGTTCTCTGTCAGCTTCTTAATTGTCTCTTCTTACTACCCAAATGATATTAGGAGTTGATTTCGTGTCGGAATACAAGGATATTCTAAACTTTAATGGTGCTAAGGCGCATGCTATAGTCTGTTTGCAGTTCGACGATTGGATTTCAAAGGAGGAAGAAGACATCAATGATTTGAAATTTTTATCTTCGTAAAATTCACTGAAACTCTGGGTCATATATCAAGTACTCCTCAGGAGATGGAGCGGTCTTTTGATATCTCTGAAATTATGCATGATAAATTTGACCGTGTAGTGGATGCTTCTAAAGTAGACAGGCAAGATTATTTGCTATATTAGAGCCACATTCTGAAGTCTTTGTCAACAAACCTGGTAAAATACGAAATTTTCTGTATGAACTTAAAGTCAAGGAACATTTAAAGTTCTTTGTTCCACTTTGCGCTGTTTGATTGGTGTACAGGTGAAGAGTAAAGAATTAAATCCAGTCCATGTTAGCTCAAGATGTGACGGAACCTGCTGTGAGTTCTTACAACAGTCCACTTCATATTGTTGAAAGAAGAGATGGGTCAATACGTTTGGTGTTAGATTCCAGGCAAATCAGCACCATTATTCCTCCTGAAACAGATCATCCTCAAACATTGGAAGCATTGTTACAGAAAATTCATAGTGTAAAGGTGTTATCTAATTTAGATCTAAGAAAAGCCTTTGGCAAGTATGGCTGCACCTTCTGTTTGTAGGAAATATACAGCTTTTCTTTGCTTTGGTACCTATTACCAGTTTTCTACATTGTCCTGTAGATAGAGGATCCATCTCTATATGATGGGTACGTCAGCTGACAACTGATGCTTCCTCAGGCTGGGTTCTATGGTGTATTCAACTTCTTCTATACTGTTTAGGAAATAAGTTTTAAATAACTCTCCCCTACTGTCCTAATGTAAGAATAGTGAAGTAAGTTTTGAGACTGGTTGATCTTCCAATACAAGAAATTATTTTCCTGACTGGCAATATATGTAATTTGCTATGAACTTATGGTAATTTATGATGTTTCAGAAGTCTATTGTATTGATGCCATTTTGAGATATTTGAAATTGGTTACAAGCTAACAGTTCTCAGCTATTGACTACTTGTAATAGAGAGAAACGGTCTTCAGCTTCAAATAAATATCTATATTGCACAAAACTGGACATAGTCTAAAGAGTGATAAAGGTATGACATTTATGTAAAAAATACTGAAACCAAAAGGTAACAAATGATGTGCTTATGATGTAACTAAATTTTTGTACTGAAATAATACACAGATATTATGCAATAACGTAAATGGTACTTACACTGAGCAGCAATGAAGGACTAATACATACTGAATTATCATATGGATTTAGGTGAAGAGATTTTTTTAAGAATAAGTATTTCAGCAACTCAATAAGGAGTAGAAGATGATGTTATTTCAGTAGTGGTGATGTATGTGGACGTTTTTATGGATTATTATTTCAGGTGGCCAATGAAGGGTAAAGTAAGAGTTTCATGACAGTAATGATGTTATATGTGGTGTAATGTTAACTTTGCAGGTACATTGTGTAGCAGATGGCAACAAGAAACAAAATACATTTAAGATTAACATTTTTTGTTCAGAACTGTGCTCCATATGTATGTCTTTAAGAGGAATTTTACTCACCAGTTAACAGAGCTACTTTGAGGTTAATACCTGATCTTCGAGTTTTCAGGAACTTGCAGCTGGTTAAAGATAATATAATTAACATGTTACTCTTTTATCACTATGAATGACGACGATTTTGTAGTTGTAATGATACCAGTGAATTTTTGGCAAATGCTAAGATGGTACCACAACTAAGATTCTTGCTCCAATATTATAAGATGTTGACTGACAATTGATTGACATTAATTGTAATCAGGTTTCTTATTCTAAGAGTGTGTATACAATAATTAGCTATTTTGTTGATCACCACACTCATTCCTGATGTTATTGTAAATGATGTATGCTCGTTACCATTCTGGCCAGAAAGGTAAATGTATGTAGCTTAAGAAATTGGATCCAAGTCTTTTTATTTATGTGAGGTACTTCAGAAATGGAGATATGAATTCAAGGTGGACATTTGATATCAGATTGATGATTAACTGTTAACTTGTTTAAGCAATTGGTTGAAATGACACAAGAACTTTACTGACAAAACTTATAAACAATTTATACGATGCCCAAGTTATAAGATAACACTTTCTACTGTATGTATATAAGATAAGGATTTTTGAAGAAGGCACATGTACAGGAAATTAACATGTTTTTTTCCAAACAATTCATTTTGGCAGTAAAATGTATGTAACTAGTTATCTAATTCCTTTGTAAGTTTGTCTCATGTATTCTGGACATGAATCGGAGATGATCTCAGTTCACAGACACACACACACACACACACACACACACACACACACACACAAAGAGAGAGAGAGAGAGAGAGGGGGGGGGGGGGGGGGGAACGAGGGAGAGAGAGAGAGAGGGGGGGGGGGACGAGGGAGAGAGAGAGAGAGACAGAGAGGACTAAAGGAAAGAATATGCTACATGACTTCACGCAATTTGATGTACCAGTAAGTTGAATGTCACACCATGTCCCAGCTTACGAAAGATGGACCAATGTAAACATTGCTCATTATGGCAATTCTAAAGAAATAATTGAAGCTCTCAAATTCTGAATCGCCAGTGGAGGTTGTGACAAGACACTTCCTCCTCCCTGAATCTGCCTGGATAGCATATTTTGAATTTTGTGTATTGTCAGTGGAGAAAGTACTACGCTCCCTGAGTCTGCCCCAGGGATGGTTTCTTGCTACCACATCGGTGCATCTGTGATAAGTGTGTGTGTGTGTGTGTGTGTGTGTGTGTGTGTGTGTGTGTGTGTGTGCGTGTGCGCGCGCGCGCGCGTGTGTGTGATAAAACAGTGATGTGTCTTATATTTTGCTACGATTTTTTTTCGTCCCATTGCATAATGTTTCCTTCGTACATTTTCTCAATAATTTGGAACAGACAGTTGTAAGCAGTTTTGTACCATACTGTAAATATGTGTATCTTTCTTGCTTTATTTTCTTGCCTTCATAAGAGTTTCTTAAACATTTGACCAAACAGTTGTAACGGCTTTTTAAACTTTTACGCCAAGTTGCATGAAATGTTTGTATCTCTCTTTCTTCATTTGAATCGACAGGAATTCTCACTTATCATTATAGGTTTCTTGTACAGCTAATTGTAATGATTTTGCAATTATTTGTGCCTTATTGTAAAGCTGTATGCATTTATACCACTCACTGTATATGACCGAACTAGAGTACTGATTTACCACAGCAGGCATCTTGTCATGCCATATCTTCCGTATCATGACAAATGCATGCAATGACTTATTATTGGAAGCTTTGTACTCTTGTTTGCATTTATGTTCTGTTACTTGTTTTTCAACTTATGTGCCATAGTTGATCACATTATACCTGTTCAGTATTGTTTTGTATTCACTGTCGCCCAAATTTTGACCATGCTTTTGTGGTTTTCTTTTGGAGAATTTTTTCAGAACCTCCCATCACTGTATTAGCAGGAACCATTCTGCAAAAAAATTTTTAGTAGGGGAGGAATGATAAAAGGGGACACACCTATTTATCATGACGATCCTCAGTACGTTTTGAGCATAAACGTTAATGATGTTGTGAATTTGATAAATGTATCAACCTCTGTAACATCAATATAACCATACTCTTTATGAGACTGTGTTTGAAACCAGAGATGTTGGTCACAGTAAGTCTGTTGAGCAGCCAAGCTATGTACTTAGCTTAAAAAGGTGGAAGCTGGTCTGCTGTGTAATGGAGGCACTTTATTTGAAAATGATTTTGTATTAATATGTTTTGAGGTAAGATATTGAGCAAATGAGATTATATTAATGGAAGAATAATAAAAGCCAACTTTTAAGTTTATCCAGGATTTTATATTTGTAGCTGTTTACCTCCTTACTGTTAGAACATGGCATATGGCCGAACGGAGTGGCCGCCTGGTGTAAGGAGCCATGTCACGGATTGCACGGCCCCTTCCGCTGCAGGTTCGAGTCCTTCCTCGGGCGTGTGTGTGTGTGTGTGTGTGTGTTGTTCTTAGCATAACTGCATTTAAGTTAGTTAAAGTAGTGTGTAAGTCTAGGGACCGATGACCTCAGCAGTTAGGTCCTGTAGGAATTCACACACATTTGAACATTTTAGAACATGGCATATTGTTGAAGTTTGCTGTAGAATTTTTTTTTAATATAGCACATGCTGTTGTCAAGGAAAGCAACTGCACAAGAAGAGTTATTAAGAAATATTTTTACCAACTTGTCTAGGTGTTTTGGTTACAGGGCTTGCTGTGGCAACACGAAAATGACAGTGCATTGGAGAAGTACTTTCTAATGAAAATTTAAAATTATGATTGGCATAAAAAAAGAATGGATGTTGGTAAGTAGTACCTTGGTACCAAATACTATTTTGTATTTTATGATGAAATAAAGTAAATTTGTGAATGACAGAGTGATCGGAGGATGGGCGGCAGTATACCGGCATATACACCCTCACCTTTAAAAGGAGGAGCATCTGGCTATAAAGTAGACAACATAGCCACCATGTGGTATCTGAGAAGGAACTGCGATTAGCTTGAGGCTAGTGGCTACCACTATATTCACTGAAAAACCAATCTTTTTTTTACGTACAACAAGTATACAAGGAATAGGCTGATATCAGCCAGTCAAAAGTATTTCGATAGGAAGTATACATGCCGTGCATCCTCTGCAGCCTGTAGCATCAGATCTGCACAAACCACTGCCGACGTCAGTAACTCACAAGTAGATATCGATGTAGTGAACCAGCACTACATCGCAAAGCCTCCGTCCACATTGTATACCACTCAGGTTCCTTTTAGAGTATGGTGATACTTTAGAACCACATCTAACAATCGTATAAATCCGCTCCCATGAAGAAAGAGCCGTACCTAAAGACTGGAAAAAATGTTCAAATATGTGTGAATTCCTAAGTGACCAAACTGCTGAGGTCATCAGGCCCCTGGACTTACCCACTACTGAAAGTAACTTATACTAATAACAACAGTCACACCCATGCCCGGGAGGACTTGAACCTCCGGCGGGAGGGGCCGTACAATCCGTGACGTGGCGACTCTGAAGACCGGAAAGTTGTACAGGTTATACGTATACCCAAGGAAGGTAACAGGATCAATCCGCTTAATTACAAAGTCATATCGCTAACGACGATTTATAGTGAGATTCTGGAACATAAACTGTGTTTGAACAATATGAATTACCTCGAATAAAACGATTTATTAGCAGACAGCCAACATGGGTTCAGAAAATATCGTTCTTGTGAAACACAACTGGTTCTTTATTCCCAAGAAGTAACGAGTGCTATCGACAGGGGATTTCAGATTAATTCCATATTATGAGATTTGCGGAAGACCTTCGACATAGTTCGTCACAAGCGACTTCCAATCAAATTGTGAGCCTCTCAGTTGTGTGACTGGATCCGTGATTTCCTGTCAGAAAGATCACAGTTCGTACTAACTCTCTGAAAGTCACCGAGTAATATAAAAGTAGTATGCAGCTCTCTCCAAGGATGTGTTTCAGGCCCTTTGCTATTCCTGATCAACACAAAAACTATTCAGGAGACAAACTGAGCAGCCCTGTTAGATTTTTTGCAGATGGTGCTGTCATTTGCAGTTTTAACGTCAACAGAAGATCAAAACCGTTTACAGAATGAGTTTGGCAAGATAACTGTATGGTGCGACAAGTGGCTATTGACCCTAAATAACAAAAAGATTGAGATCATCTGCTAATTTACGTTTACAAGTTAAAATACACAAATCTGAAAGCTGTTAATTGAACAAAAGTTTTAGGGACTACCATTACAAATAACCTGAATTGGAACTATCACATAGACAATGTTGTGGGATGGGCAAACCACAGACTACGATTTATTGGTAGCATACTTAGAAAATGCATGATATCTACTAATGAGACAGCTTACACAACGGTTGTCCACCTTCTTCTAGTGTCTCGCATCAGGTGGGATTGAAGGCGGACATTGAAAATTTCATAGAAAGGCCGCGGCCGTTTTGTATTATGGCGAAATAGCAAAAAAGTGCCACGAGTGTGAACATGAATTGGGTGGCAATCATTAAAACAAAGGCGTTTTTCGTTGCGGCAAGATCTTCTCCTAATTTGTCACCAGCTTCCTCCTCAAAGTGTGAAATACTTTGTTGGCGCCCACCTGCGTAGTGGGGCATGATCATTATAATAAAATAAGATAAATGAGAGCTCGTAAGGAAAGATTTAAGTGTTCATTTTCCCCGTGCTGTGTTAGAGAGTGGAACGGTAGAGAAATAGCTCGAAGGTGGTTCGGTGAACCCTCTGCCAGTCACTTAATTGTGAGTTACAGACTAATCATCTAGATGGAGTTGTAGATGTAGAAGCAGGGCACTCCGAGCGAAGTATCGCAATTAAACTCGCATTTGAGAGGACGATGGACGAAGTTTCCGCGGATTTTCCTGAACCAGCGCTGGCGTGCTCTTTCGAAAAGGATACTGTCTATTTAGTTCCTCATCCCTCCCTAAGCCGCTGTTACGTTGCCTTTATAAGGGTTAATTGTCGATCGAAATTTACACTACAATATTCTGTCTCTAATAAATTAATTACATGCAGCAATGCAAATATTGAATAACAGGAAAGCAACAGTGAGAGACGGAATAAATACCGAATTGTTGAAATAAGGATGTCTTTCACTGAAGCAAAGTATCGAGGATAATGAACCTTTGCTGGACTGTGGATAAGAGACCTGGGGCGCCTGGCTAAAATTTTCTCTATATTCAAGTAAGCCAACAGAAGTGACAGAAACTAGAGTAACTAGCAAACTAGCAACCTGCGACCCGTCTCTGATGAGAGAACAACCAGATTTTACAAAAGGACGATACTACATTGATGGTATGTTTAGTGTGAAATAATTCAGAGAGAAAAGTAAAAGGTTTAATTTGCAGAAGCACATAGCATTTGTAGGTTAGGAGAAAGCTTTTAACGAAATCAGTAGACAACTATTGCGGCAGGTTGTACTCTATCAACAATCACACAGGGAGTTACGCAAGAACGTGAGCTTTCTCCAACTCCATTCAACAACTACAAGGGATGGACGAAAATATGGAAACACACAAACATAATACATTACCATGGTTAATACCGTCTAAAAAACCGTTGGCATTCAGAACAGCTTCCATTCGTCTAGGAATGGATAAATACAGGTCCTATATGGTTTTCAAGAGAATCTTGTACCACACTTCTTACAAAGTAGTGGCAAGTTCAACTACCCATGATGGAGGTGTAAAGCTATCACGCTACCTTCTCCCCAGCGTAGATAACAAAGGATCAGTAACATCGAGGTTCGTGACTGTGGTGACCAGGAAAGGTGTGACAATTTATCTTCAAGCTCACAAAAGCAGTCCTGGATGGCGCGAACTGTGTGAGTAGGGGCCGTCTCGTCTTGAAACACAGCAAAACCATTGGGGAACAAACATTGCACCGTGGGATGGACCTGAACAGCCAAACTAGTCACATAATCCTTGGCATTAATGTGACCTTGCAGAGTAATCGTGGGGCCCATGGAATACCAAAATACAGCTGCCCAAAACATTCCTAAGCCAGAGGCCTTGTCGTACTGGTAATACCGGGTCCCGTCACATCATTGAAATTAAGTGCTGTCGGGATGGGCTACAACTTGGATGAGTGACAATCCGACCTGCCGAGCGCTGCTGGCAAGCGGGGTGCACTCAGCCCTTGTGAGACAAACTCAGGAGCTACTCGATTGAGAAATAGCGGATCCGGTCTCGTAAACTGACAAAACGGCCGGTAGAGCGGCGTGCTGACTACATGCCCCTCCATATCCGCGTCCACTGACGCCTGTGGGCTGGAGATGAAACGGCGGCCAGTCGATACTGTTGAGTTGTTTTGGAATACCAACTCGCCTTCAAGTTCTCTGTTTCTGGAGCTCCATTCCCGTTGTATTTGTCCTGACGAGATTTGCTAGTGCGACGTTCAGTTCTACAGTAACATTTGCGGCTGTGATTCTTTTATTTTTCGGCCCGCTCTTCTTCAATAACCTTCTGGTACGACCACTCTACGCACACTTTCTTTGTATATGGTATAAATCTTGGATACGGTGCCTCTTGAAACACCAAACACTTCGGCTACCTTGGTTACGGAAGCACCCACCATATGAGCGCCAACAGTTTGCCCACAGTCGAATTCAGCTCCGATATAGTACCCTCGCAACTGCACAGAACGCTTCTCTGACGACGACTGATACTTGGAACATTTTGAGGACGTTTCACAGGAACCGTCGGTGTTCCAATAACATAGCGCAACCTGCAAATTTGGCTGGCGTCTGCATTTATGTTAAAGGATGTATTTCTCGCAGTGATTCCATGTTTATGTCCACGCCGTACATAAATATCTAGTCAGAGCTTGAAAACAAAACGTCATCTGCCGCTTAAAGCTCAACACGGAGAAATGTTTTAATATTCTACTATATTTTACGATACTCCATTATATTATGGACTACGCCGTTTTCTTTTGACTCCTCTGGCGGTGTCATTCGGTACTGTGGTACGGGAGTTTCAACGTCCACCAGGACCGCCGAAATTAACATACAGCCGGCCGGAGTGGCCGTGCGTTTCTAGGCGCTAAGTATGGAACCGAGCGACTGCTACGATCGCAGGTTCGAATCCTGACGCGCGCATGGAAGTGTGTGATGTCGTTAGGTTAGTTAGGTTTAAATAGTTCTAGGTTCTAGGTTCTAGGCGACCGATGACCTCAGAAGTTAAGTTGCATAGTGCTCAGAGCCATTTGAATCATTTCAAATTAACATACAAAAAATAATAGTAATAATAACAATGTAACTTTATTTTTCAAGGTAATATACTACTGGCCATTAAAATGGCTACACCACGAAGATGACGTGCTACAAACGCGAAATTTAAACGACAGGAAGAAGATGCTGTCATATGAGAATGATTAGCTTTTCAGAGCATTCACACAAGGTTGGCGCAAGTGTCGACACCTAGAACGTGCTGACGTGCTGACAGCAGTTGACCGGCGTTGCCTGGTCAAACGTTGTTGTGATGCCTCGTGTAAGGAGGAGAAATGCGTACCATCACGTTTCCGACTTTGATAAAGGTCGGATTGTGGCCTATCGCGATTGCGGTTTATCATATGGCGACATTGCTGGTCGCGTTGGTCGAGATCAAATGACTGTTAGCAGAATATGGAATCGGTGGGTTCAGGAGGGTAATACGGAACGTCTTACTGGATCCCAACGGGCTCGTATCACTAGCAGTCGAGATGACAGGCATCTTATCCGATGGCTGTAACGGATCGTGCAGCCACGTCTCGATCCCTGAGTCAACACATGGGCACGTTTGCAAGACAACAACCATCTGCACGAACAGTTAGACGACGTTTGCAGCAGCATGGATTATTAGCTCGGAGACCGTGGCTGCGGTTATCCTTGACGCTGCATCACAGACAGGAGCGCCTGCGATGGTGTACTCAACGACGAACCTGGTTGCACGAATGGCAAAACGTCATTTTGTCGGATGAATCCAGGTTCTGTTTAGAGCATTATAATGGTCGCATCCGTATTTGGCGACATCGCGGTGAACGCACATTGGAAGCGTGTATACGTCATCGCCATACTGGTGTATCACCCGGCGTGATGGTATGGGGTGCCATTGGTTACACGCCTCCGTCACCTTATAACGGCTCTTCTTCTTGATGATTTGGTTTGATTTGTACTTGGCCTCGGCTAAAACTCGGCGACAGCCGGTAGAGCGTTGAGACCGTTATTAAGTTATGAAGACGACGTTACACAAAATAACAGTGCTGAACCGAAATGTCGACGTGCGTGACATATTTACTTCACCAAGAATCGTAATTAATCGTTCGTAATCGATGTTTGACTGATTAATGATGAAATATTAACATTAAAACCAACACAGTCACACCCACAACAAATTCCCTACAAGCTGGTCGTAATTTCAAGTATCTAAGAAATTGTAACAGTGGGCTTGCTATATGAGTCAAAGTTCTACACAGGCGCCAAGCGCAACAATCAAATATTATCGCTGCCCGCAATTATTACTCGGGAGTTTCATGTCAATAATTTCATAGAGTTTTAAATCACAAATGCACGACTTGGCACGAGAGGGTGTTTTATTGCACAATATCAGTCACTTCCTAACCGAGCCTTGAGAAGAAAACCTTTCCCAGGTGTTGGGGGGATTTAAATTATATGCTTCGGACCTATCACTGCAGTTCCATAAACCACTTGCTATTATGAATGAAAATTGTCTATCTGTGTTCGTTGCCTAAATCACTGTCTAAGTAATGTTTAGTTCAATTATCTACTTAAAAGTTCACTTTATTCTAGTAGGTAAAAGTCCTCTGTTCGAATTCTAATGCCGTGATATTTGAAGTCAGAAGATCGTATTACTGGGTCATAATAGATCGCAATTATTCAATCTCAAAAACAATCTAAGCGCGCCTACATGTACGAGCATTCAAATATATGACCTGCTTCGGCTAACTCTCGTAACGTAGTGACAATGCATTGAATTATACTTAGTCATTACTCACGATTCCCAAAGAGTGCTGACACGGAGTATTCTTTGGGATAGTTGGTTCTACTTTGCGAATGTTAATTTATGCTAATATCGCGATTTATTATGACACTGATTTTAATTGTACTTAAATCTGCCGGCAGTCCGGAACCGTGAGACTGCTACGGTCGCAGGTTCGAATCCTGCCTCGGGCATGGATGTGTGTGATGTCCTTAGGTTAGTTAGGTTTAAGTAGTTCTAAGTTCTAGGGGACTGATGACCACAGCAGTTGAGTCCCATGGTGCTCAGAGCCATTTGAACCATTTGAACCAAACCTGCCGGCCGTTGTGACCGAGCGGTTCTAGGCGCTTTAGTCTGGAACCGCGCGATCGCTACGGTCGCAGGTTCGAATCCTGCCTCGGGCATGGATGTGTGTGATGTCCTTAGGTTAGTTAGGTTTAAGTAGTTCTAAGTTCTAGGGGACTGATGACCTCAGATGTTAAGTCCCATAGTGCTCAGAGCCATTTGAACCATTTGAACTGAAATTTAATCTTTCTTTCGTAGATTGCTAAGTTGTCAAGTCTTACATTCCTGATTTAATTACTCGTTATTGTCCTAGTAATAATGATAAATGGAACTTCGTTCGCTTATTCACTTTTCTGGGAATTTGGGACTTGGGGGGGAAATCTTTGGGGTATTGTGAGCCAATTTTTGATTTTTATTTCTCGTCCGAGGAAGTGGCATTACATCCTCTTGTTCGTACTGACGGCACTTTCAACAGTGGACATTACGTTTCAAATGTGTTACGACCCATGGCTCTACCCTTCATTCGATCCCTGCGAAACCCTACATTTCAGCAGGATAATGCACGACCTCATGTTGTAGGTCCTGTACGGGCCTTTCTGGATACAGAAAATGTTCGTCAGCTGCCCTGGCTAGCACTTTCTCCATATCTCTCACCAATTGAAAACGTCTGGTCAATGGTGGCCGAGCAACTGGCTTGTCACAAACGCCAGTCACTACTCTTGATGAACTGTGGTATCGTGTTGAAGGTGCATGGGCAGCTGTACCTGTACACGCCATCCAAGCTCTGACTCAATGCCTAGGCGTATCAAGGTCGTTATTACGGCCAGAGGTGGTTGTTCTGGGTATTGATTTCTCAGGATCTATGCACCCAAATTGCGTGAAAATGTAGTTACATGAGACATGAAACCTTTTATATGAATGCGTAGTGCCTTTTCTTTCGGACCGGTTCAAAAGAACAGACAGCACACGGGATCTACAGCTGTGACACACATCACGCACATTGACGGAGGAGGGGAAAGAATGGAAAAGAAAAGGGAGGGAAATAACGATATCAGTTGCAACTGGCTCTGTGAGGAATCAGCCGTGACGAGTGAAAATATTTGCCGGTTAGTGACATGAATGCATGGTGTCTATTCTTTCGGACACCTCGTATTCATATAATTGATTTGCCTCAAAGGGCAATGAATCCACCACCTTCAGAGCGGATGCTCGTATACGTTAGACCTCTAGTAAGGACATAAACTTAGAATGAGGTTTTCACTCTGCAGCGGAGTGTGCGCTGATATGAAACTTCGTGGCAGATTGAAACTGTGTGCCGGACCGAGACTCGAACTCGGGACCTTTGCCTTTCGTGGGAAAGTGCTCTACCAGCAGAGCTACCCAAGCACGACTCACGGCCCGTCCTCACAGCCTTACTCCTGCCCACGAAAGGCAAAGGTCCCGAGTTCGAATCTCGGTGCGGCACACATTTTTAATTTGCCAGGAAGTTATCAGCGCTCACTCCGCTGCAGAGTGAAAATTTCATTCTGGAAACATCCTCCAGGCTGTTGCTAAGCCATGTCTCCACAGTGTCCTTTCTTTAAGGAGTGCTAGTTCTGCAAGGTTCGCAGGAGAGCTTCTGTAATGTTTGGAAGGTAGAAGACGAGGTACTAAGTAAGGCTGTGAGGACGGGGCGTGAGTTGTGCTTAGGTAGCTCAGCTGGTAGAGCACTTGCCCGCGAAAGGCAAAGGTCCCCCGAGTTCGAGTCTCGGTCCGGCACGCGGTTTTAATCTGCCACGAAGTTTCAACCTAAACTTAGCTAGCATGGAGGACATGGGCGGGAACATTGGTTAGTTGGCGCTAGGGGGTGGGGGGGGGAGGTTGGGGGGGGGGGGGTGGGGGGGGAGGTTGGGGGGTGGGGGGTGGGGGGGGGGAGTGAGTCGCCAGGGACCGAGCCGAGGTAGTCTGCGTATTTGCGATAAGCATTGTTCCCAGGTGTCTCAGTGGTTAACGCAACTGCCAAGTAAGAAGGGGATTCTGGCTTCGAGCCCCTGTCTGGCACACATTTTCACTCGTTGCCGCTGATCTATCACGAAGTCTTGAAGCTGCCGATATAATTAGTTCCTTTCCTTTCTCCCCCGTCCACCTTCAATTTACATGACGTGAACATCTTCACTACTAAAACAGAGATAATGGCATTCAAGGAAAGATAGCGTATTCAATCTAAAATTATAATAAATAATTTAATACTGAAGCAGGAACAGGTAACCTGGTTACAATGGAACAATGAGAAATATGCTACAAAAAATTTATTATTTCTTTACTGTTAATTCCATTTGCAACACATGTTGCATACAGTATCCACGTATCCCACTGAATCTATCTGTAAAATTACACTCAGGTGAAAAAACAGTCGCTGGATACTGATTTCCACATAAGTGGAGGTAGTATCAGGCATATTAGGTATGAAAGAGCAGTGCTTTGGCTGAGCTGTCATTTGTGCTCAGGTGATTCATATGAAAAGATTTCCGATGTGATTATGGCCACACGGCAAGAATTAAAAGAATCTGATCGCGGAATGGTTCAAAAATGGTTCAAATGGCTCTGAGCACTATGGGACTCAACTGCTGTGGTCATTAGTCCCCTAGAACTTAGAACTACTTAAACCTAACTAACCTAAGGACATCACACACATCCATGCCCGAGGCAGGATTCGAACCTGCGACCGTAGCAGTCGCACAGTTCCGGACTGCGCGCCTAGAACCGTGAGACCACCGCGCGGAATGGTAATTGGAGCTTGATGCATGGACATTCCATTCCAAAAATAATCAGGAAGTTCAATGTCCTGAGACTCACAGTGCCAAGAGTGTACCGAGAATACCAGACTTCATGCATTATCTCTCACCACCGACAAAGCAGTGACCGATCGCCTTCACTTAACGACCAAGAGCAGCGGCGTTTGCGTAGAGTTGCCGGTGCTAACAGACAAACAACACTGTCTGAAACAACTGCAGAAATCAATCTGTGATGTACGACAAACGTATCAGTTAGAACAGTGAGGCGAAATTTTGGTTAATGGGCTATGCCAGCAGACTACCGACGAGAGTGGTTTTGCTATCAGCACATCGCCTGCAGCTCCTCTCCTGGGCTCGTGACCGCATCAGTTGGACCCTAGACACCTGGAAACCCGTGACCTGATCAGATGAATCCCAATTTCAGTAGGTAAGACCTGATGGTAGGGCCGAGTGAGACGCAGACCCCACGAAGGCATGCACACGTGTTGTCACCAAGGCAGTGCACAAGATGGTGGTGTTTCCATAATAATAGGGGCCGTGTTTACATGCAATGGACTGGGTCTTGGTTATGGTCAACTACCTGGAGACAATCTGCAGCCAGTGATGAACTTCATGTTCTAAATAACGATGGAATTTTTATGGATGACAATGCGTCATGTCACCACGCAACAATTGTTCGCGATTGGTTTGAAGAACATGGTAGACTATTCGAGCGAATGGTCTGGCCACCCAGGTCCCCCGACATAAATGTCGTCGAACGTGAATGGGACATAATCGAGAGGTCAGTACGTGCACAAAATCCTGCAGCGGTGACACTTTCCCAATAATGGAGGGCTATAGAAGCAGAGTGGCCCAATATTTCTGCAGGGGACTTCCAACGACTTCTTGAGTCCATGCGACGTCGAATTCCTGCACTAGGCAGGTCGAATGGAGGTCCGATACGATATTAGGAGATATCCCACGACTTTTGTCACCTCACCGTATAGCGTTGAACAATACATAGTTCAGAATATATGGCATTATAAACATTGAGCTTCTACTCAAACTGGAGCGCAAATTACCCGGATTATACTCATCTTCAGTTTGATAATGTCAGCACTTTCAACAAACTTTAAATATAAATTCAAACCTTTTCTGAACTTCCTCTCACTCACATGCTTAGCCAAAAATATTTAACACATTAACTCATTTGTAAAGTAATCAGAGGTTTGAAGCTGATTTATATGTGGGAGTTCGATTTCTCAAATCTGGGATACACAGAGCGCTGGCCACGAGTCCCATGCAGATCTGTTGGCGTTTCATCACTCACCCTTTGTTCTTGTATTTTTTCTTTTTTTGCGAATATTTCATTTCCTCCTGGAATACATCAATAATTGATTCCTTTTACTGGCTCTTTGACTCAGATGATACAGTTACTGAACAGTTCAAAGAAAACTTGAGTCTTATTTGAAATAGGTACTCACTCATGCAGCTATAGTTGGTGGTGACATCAGTCTACCCTCGATGTGTCGGCGAAAATACAAGTTTAAAGTCAGTGCTAGGCTTAACACGTTGTCCGAAATCGTACTGAATGTCTTCTCAGAAAATCATTTTGACCAGTTAGTTCTGGAGCCACTCAAAGTGTAATTGGTTGCGAAAACATACTTGACTTCTTAACAAATAATCCCAAGCAAATACGGAGAACTATAACGTATTCTGATACAGGGATTGGCGACCACAAATCTTTTGTAGCGAGACTGAATACCCTAAATCAGAACCTACCAAAAATCGCAAAGGACATAATTTTTCAAAAAGCAGATAAAAAAACCGCTTGACGTTTTTCTAAGAGACAGAATCTACTCTTTTCGATCTAACTATGTAAGAATAGACCATATGTGATGTGAATTCAAAGAAAAAGTATCAACGACAGTTCAGAGATAAATACCAAATAAATCATTAAGAAACGGTACTGACTCGCCCATGGTACACAAAGCGGGTCACAACACTGTTGCAGAAGCAACGAAAAAAGCATGATCAATTTCAAAGAACGCAGAATCCCCAAGAGTGACGAAATTTTTACAGAAACCCGAAATTTACCGCGAGCTTCAATCCGAGATGCTTCTAACAGACACGAAACTCTGTCTGGAAATCTGGCAGAAATCCGAAGAAATACTTTTCATATATAAATTACACCAGCGGCAAGACTCAATCAATATCGAATAAATTTCCTTTACTTTACGTATATGGTTAAAAATATTTGTAATCAGACTAACGGTTTCGGTCTACACTCCTGGAAATGGAAAAAAGAACACATTGACACCGGTGTGTCAGACCCACCATACTTGCTCCGGACACTGCGAGAGGGCTGTACAAGCAATGATCACAAGCACGGCACAGCGGACACACCAGGAACCGCGGTGTTGGCCGTCGAATGGCGCTAGCTGCGCAGCATTTGCGCACCGCCGCCGTCAGTGTCAGCCAGTTTGCCGTGGGATACGGAGCTCCATCGCAGTCTGTAACACTGGTAGCATGCCGCGACATCGTGGACGTGAACCGTATGTGCAGTTGACGGACTTTGAGCGAGGGCGTATAGTGGGCATGCGGGAGGCCGGGTGGACGTACCGCCCAATTGCTCAACACGTGGGGCGTGAGGTCTTCACAGTACATCGATGTTGTCGCCAGTGGTCGGCGGAAGGTACACGTGCCCGTCGACCTGGGACCGGACCGCAGCGACGCACGGATGCACGCCAAGACCGTAGGATCCTACGCAGTGCCGTAGGGGACCGCACCGCCACTTCCCAGCAAATTAGGGACACTGTTGCTCCTGGGGTATCGGCGAGGACCATTCTCAACCGTCTCCATGAAGCTGGGCTACGGTCCCTCACACCGTTAGGCCGTCTTCCGCTCACGCCCCAACATCGTGCAGCCCGCCTCCAGTGGTGTCGAGACAGGCGTGAATGGAGGGACGAATGGAGACGTGTCGTCTTCAGCGATGAGAGTCGCTTCTGCCTTGGTGCCAATGATGGTCGTATGCGTGTTTGGCGCCGTGCAGGTGAGCGCCACAATCAGGACTGCATACGACCGAGGCACACAGGGCTAACACCCGGCATCATGGTGTGGGGAGCGATCTCCTACACTGGCCGTACACCTCTGGTGATCGTCGAGGGGACACTGAATAGTGCACGGTACATCCAAACCGTCATCGAACCCATCGTTCTACCATTCCTAGACCGGCAAGGGTACTTGCTGTTCCAACAGGACAATGCACGTCCGCATGTATCCCGTGCCACCCAACGTGCTCTAGAAGGTGTAAGTCAACTACCCTGGCCAGCAAGATCTCCGGATCTGTCCCCCATTGAGCATGTTTGGGACTGGATGAAGCGTCGTCTCACGCGGTCTGCACGTCCAGCACGAACGCTGGTCCAACTGAGGCGCCAGGTGGAAATGGCATGGCAAGCCGTTCCACAGGACTACATCCAGCATCTCTACGATCGTCTCCATGGGAGAATAGCAGCCTGCATTGCTGCGAAAGGTGGATATACACTGTAGTAGTGCCGACATTATGCATGCTCTGTTGCCTGTGTCTATGTGCCTGTGGTTCTGTCAGTGTGATGATGTGATGTATGTGACCCCAGGAATGTGTCAATAAAGTTTCCCCTTCCTGGGACAATGAATTCACTGTGTTCTTATTTCAATTTCCAGGAGTGTATAATGACCATCCTCAGATCTGTTTTATAAATGGTTCTAAGGACTATGGGACTTAACATCTGAGTGCATGAATCCCCTAGACTTAGAAATACTTAAACCTAACTAACATGAGGACATCACACATCCATGTCCGAGGCAGGAATCGAACCACCGAGGTTCCGGACTGAAGCGCCTAGAACCGTCTGTTTTATAAAAATATGACCTAATGTACTGGAGTCATAGTCGCATCGTCAAATATTAAACCCAAAATCTGCACTCAGACGTAAAGTAAAAGAAATTTATTCTATAATCGGGTCGTCCGGAACGGCGCTGCTGCTACGGTCATTTTCGAATCTTAAGTAGTTCTAAGTCCAGGGGACTGTGCTCAGAGCCATTTTAACCATTTATAATCTGGTCACTGTTTCATTCGCGACCATGTCGCGGCTTGTGCAGTCAATATCTTCAGTGCGCAATACCAATGGTCATAACCAACAGTGCCACTACAGCGGAGTTACTGAACATAGTTTTTCGGAACTCCTTCAACAAAAAAGATGTAGTAATTATTTCAGAATTCGAATCTAGTACAACTGCCAACACGAATAACTTAGAGTAAATATCCTCGGTGTAGAGAAGCAGGTTAAATTACTTAATAAAGGCAAGGCATCCGGTCCAGACTCTACATCAGTCAGGTTCGTATCAGAATGTGCTGATTCTATAGCCCCATACTTAGCAATCATATTCTACCATTCTTTCGTCGAAAGATACGTATCTAAAAAACGGAAAGTTGCGCGAGTCACACCAATACCCAAGAAAGGAAACAGGAATAATCCGCTGAGTTACAGACACATTCCACTAACATCGATCTGCAGTAGGACATTCGAACATATAATGTTTTCCAACATTATGAGTTACCTTGAAGAAAACTCTGCAGCGGAATGTGTGCTGATATGAAACTTCATGGTAGATTAAATATTTGTGCCGTATCGAGACTCGGGACCTTTGCCTTTCGCGGGAGAGTGCTCTACCAAAGCCAGTAAGGATTCAGAAAATACCGTTCCTGTCAAACCCAACCAACTCTTTATTCTCAAGATGTAATGAGTGCTAGCGACAGGGAATGTCAAATTGATTCCATATTTTTAGATTCACGAAAGACTTTTGACACCGTTCTTCACAAGTGACTTCTAATAAAATTGCGTGCCTATTGGCTACAGTCAGAGTTGTGCGACTGGATTCGTAAGTTCCTGTCACAAAGATCACAGTACGTAGTAACTGACGGGAAGTCATCGAGTAAGACTTAAGTAATATGTGACGCTTTACAGGGAAGGATTAGAGTCTCTCTGCTGTTCCTAATCTACGTTAACGACATAAGAGACATTCTGAGAAGCCCTCTTAGATTGTTTGCAGATGATGTAATTAACTGTATTGTCATCAGATGCTCAAAACGAATCGCAAAATGATTTACTTATGATATCTGTGTGGTGCTAAAAGTGGCAATGGATTCTAAATAATGAACTCTGTGAAGTCATTCTAAAAGAAATCTTCGAACTTCCGTTACACGATAAACTGGACAAATCAAAATGCTGTCAGTTTAACTAAATACTTGCGGATTACAATGACAAATAACTTAAATTGGAACAATCACATAGATAATGTTGCGGGGAAATTAAAGCAGAGATTGTGATTTAATGGCAGAGCACTTAGAAAGTTCAACATTTATACTAAAGAGACTGCTTACACCACGCTTGTCCGACCTCCTCTGGAGAGTTTTTGTGTCGTATGGGACTCACATCAGAAGGGGTGGACGTAGGGCACCGAAGAAGTACAATGAAGGGCAGCTCGATCTGTATTATCATAAAATAGGGGACAGAATGATACGGACATGACGCGCGAACTGGGATGACAATCATTAAAACAAATGCGTTTGTTGTTGCTGCAGGATCTTCCCGCGCCGGCCGTTGTGGCCGAGTGGTTCTAGGCGATTCAGTCTGGAACCGCGCGACCGCTACGGTCGCAGGTTCGAATCCTCCCTGGGACATGGATGTGTGTGTGATGTCCTTAGGTTAGTTAGGTTTAAGTAGTTCTAAGTTCCAGGGGACTGATGACCTCAGATGTTACGTCCCATAGTGCTCAGAGCCATTTTAACCATTTTTGAACCAGGATCTTCCCGTGAAATTTCAGTCAGCACCTTTGTGCTCCTATTGCGTAAATATTCTGCTGGCGCCCAAGTACATCGGGAGAAATGATCATCATGATGAAATAAGATAAATCAGAGCTCGCACAGGTAGATTTAAGTACCTGTTTTAGCACGCGCCGTTCGAGAGAGGGACCGTAGAGAAACTACTCGAAGGTGTACAATGATCCACAAGTAAGCACTTAATTGTGAACTGCAGAGTAATTATGTAGAAGTAGATGGAGAGAGCAGAGGACGGATATTTTCAGAACTTCGTTCTGATGAACCACGCTATTCTGGCATCCCAGTTCGTTATAACTTGTCTCACGTTACGCAGTTTTTGAACTTTCTTTTTCTTTTATACCGTTACCTGTTCACAGTGAGGCTTTGTCGGCCCACTATTCTTGCAGGTCTCTACACCCCTGCTCAGTCGGGGATTTGATGGTACATAACACACTGAGTTCAGTGGTAGGGTTGCTCTTGTCAGAATCGACAGCAAACCAAAACCGACAACGATAGTTCAGGTATATATGCCGACGTCGCACGCCTTAGATGAAGAGATAGAGAAAGTATATGAGGATATTGAAAGGGTAATACAGTACATAAAGGGAGACGAAAATCTAATAGTCATGGGGGACTGGAGTGCAGTTCTAGGGGAAGGAGTAGAAGAAAGGGTTACAAGAGAATATGGGCTTAGAACAAGCAATAAGACAGGTGAAAGATTAATTGAATTCTGTAACAAATTTCAGCTAGTAATAGCGAATACTCTGTTTAAAAATCACAGGAGGAGAAGGTATACTTGAAAAAGGCCGTGTGATACGGGTAGATTTCAGTTCGATTATATCATCGTCAGACAAAGATTCCGAAATCACATACTGGATTGTAAGGCATACCCAGGAACAGATATAGACTTAGATCGCAATATAATAGTGATGAAGAATAGGCTGAAGTTTAAGACATTAGTCAGGAAGAATCAATATGCAAAACCGTAAGATACAGAAGTACTAGGAAATGACGAGATACGGTGGAAGTTCTCTAAGGCTGTAGATGCAGCAATAAGGAACAGCTCAGTAGGCAGTACAGTTGAAGAGGAATGGACATCTCAAAAAAGGTCCATCACAGAAGTTGGGAAGGAAGAAATAGGTACAAAGAAGGTAACTGCGAAGAAACCATGCCTAACAGAAGAAATACTTCAGTTTATTGATGAAAGGAGCAAGTACAAAAATGATCCGGAAAATTCAGAATTTCAGAATACAAGTCACTGAGGAATGAAATAAACAGGAAGTGCAGGGTAGTTAAGACGAAATGACTGCAGGAAAAATGTGAAGACATCGAAAAAGAAATGATTGCCGGAAGGACAGACTCAGCGTACAAGAAAGTCTAAACATTAAAAGCTAAGGTGGTAACATTAAGCGTGCAACGGCAATTCCACTGTTGAATGTACAGGAGAGAGCGAACAGGTGGAAAGAATACACAAAAATCCTCTATGAGGGGGTAGATTTGTCTGATGTGATAGAAGAAGAAACAGGAGTCGATTTAGAAGAGATAGAGGATCCAGTATTAAAATCAGACTTTAAAAGAACTTTGCAGGACAACTTTGGAGGACTTAAGGTCAAATAATGCAGAAGGGATAGATAACATCCATCAGAATTTCTAAAATCATTGGGGGAAGTGGCAACAAAACGACTATTCACGTTGGTGACTTTCGGAAAAGCGTTATCCACACAATTCCGAAGACGGCAAGAGCTGACAAGTGCGAGAATTATCGCACAATCAGCTTAACAGCTCATGCATCCAAGTTGTTAACAACAATAATATACAAAAGAATGGAAAAGAAAATTGAGGATGTACCAGATGACGATCAGTTTGACTTTAGACAAGGTAAGGGCACGAGAGAGGGGCCACGCTGATGTTGTTGTTGATAATGGAAGCAAGACTAAATAACAATCAAGACACTTTCATAGGATTTGCAGACCTGGAGAAAGCCATCGAAAAAGTAAAATGATGCAAGATGTTCGAAATTCTGAAAAAAAATAGAGGTAAGCTACAGGGAGAGACGGGTAATATACAATATGTACAAGAGCCAAGAGGGAATAATAAGAGTGGACGACCAAGAGCGAAGTGCTCGGATCAAAAACGGTGTAAGACATGTGGTCTTTCGCCTACTGTTCAATCGGTACATCGAAGAAGCAATGATGGAAATAAAAGAAGGGTTCAGAAGTGGAATAATAATTCAAGGTGAAAGGATATCAATGACATGATTTGCTGATGACATTGCTGTCCTGAGTGAAAGTGAAGAAGAAATGCATGATATGTTGATCAGAATGAACAATCTAATGAGTACAGAATATGGATTGAGAGTCTAACATTCTGGGTGGTGTCTGTTTGTTCTATATCGTGTCTCCCTACCACTTTCGCGCAACGACGCTCTGAGCGTGTTTTTTGGGGAATTGACTGGTTTGAACCTGAGACCTGTTGCTGGTAAGGAGACGCCAGACCACACATGACATGTAGAATTCAGAAGAGTTCAGTGAGGCTAGCGTTGATATACCCAAACACTTAATGATTTCAGCGTCAGTTCCATTGCACTCCCTGTAAAAGAATCTTAATACTAACTAAATTTAGTGGAAGGGGTTCAAGGCTTTCCTATTTTTAGTTAGCTGGTAAAATAACGTCGAAAAAGCATTTAAGTTTACCATTGGAAATTTTATTCTACTCACAAAACATTGTTTATAAATAGCACTATTGATAAAAGGAAATGTTTTAATACAGGATGGTAAAAACCAACTGCGTCAAACAAAAATGTGAACGAATATTCCCTGAGTGGGTTCCCAAATTCTGCAATGGATCGAAGGATGACATATGCCTTATCACATCTATAATCTAGGTTTAAATTAAGTTTCACAAGAGAGAAAACTATCAAAATGGTCTACAGTGACCCTCAATTATCTTTAATTACTTATCTAACTTGTAGTAAATTACAGTGGCTGATGTGGCTTCTCAATAACTATATAACAGAAAAATCATCGCGTTTCAGATTTTTACTTCAAGTGGCAAATGTGAACACCATGAGCTTTAATTGACGATCGACACTAGTATTACGAAAAAGGGGGTGTAACAGACGAGACTTCTGCAGTTCTGACTGAAGCTTTATGCGCTGTTATGCGGCATCGGGTGCGTTCATTACCTTGTCGATGTTCGTCAGGGGGCGGCGGAGAGCACAGCTCCTCTCACCTCGCCGTCTCGGAAGCAACTCCCTCCTAACTTCTCCTTACTACAATTTACCGAAGTTGGTTTAAAAAACTATCGGGCTTTGTTTTCATCTGACCAGTCAGGGTCTCAATGTTAACCTTAAGCTCCATCTACAAAAATTCTGTCTATACAATGAGAAACGTTATACTTTTCGTGGTGGGGCAATGTTTTTAAAGTTTGCAACGTAACAGAGACGCTAAAAAGTCTCACGCTAAAACTTGCGGTTGGGGTGGCCCTTTTTGTGTTATCGTAAGATCTATACTGTTCTTATGGAGGTTCTGCACAGAATCGGAGAGAGAAGGAATATGTGGGAAACACTGAAAAGGGGAAGTGACAGAACATCTGTTTAGACATCTGGGAATGACTTCCATGGTACTAGGGGAGCTGTAGAGGAAAGGAGAGATTGGAATACATCCAGCAGATAATTGCGGACGTAGGTTACAAGTGCTACTCTGAGATGCAGAGGTTGGCACAGGAGAGGAATACATGGCGGGCCGCATCAAACCAGTCAGAAGAGTGATGACAAAAAAGAGTGAGAGTGAGAAAAGTACACTGAGTTGACAATGTTGTGGGATAGCGATATGCACATATACAGTGTAAGAAGGATGTTTAGGATTTATGTTGGTAACGCCATGTAGCGCCCTGTATGAAAATCACTAACTGTGCTGTGTGCAGTCTGTGGCTGGTTGGACTCATTGTTAAAATATTCGCTTGTGTAGTGTTGGGCAGTTGGATGTGAACAGCGTGTAGCATTGGTCAGTTGTGGAGAGGGAGATGTCAGAGTTTTGAGAGGTTACTATAAGCGGACGATCTGGACGTGTGTCCGCCAGAAAAAGGAAATTTGTAAAGATGGATGTCATGAATTGATAGATACATATATGATGACTATTGAACATTATTAAGGTAAATACATTACTTATTCTGTATTAAAATTTCTATTTGCTAACTATGCTTATCAGTAGTTAGTGCCTTCAGTAGTTAGAATCTTTCATTTAGTTGGCAGAATTGGCGCTCGCTGTATTGCAGTAGTTCGAGTAACGAAGATTTGTGTGAGGTAAGTGATTCATGAAAGGTATAGGTTATTGTTAGTCTGAGCCATTCTTTTGTAGGGATTATTGAAAGTTAGATTGCGCTGCGCTGAAAAAATATTGTGTATCAGTTTAGTGATGATCAGAATAAATAAAGAGAGGACTGTCTGAGTACGTTCAGTTTTATTCAGCTGTCTTTGTATCAAATAACGTAGAAGTTTACCAGCACAGTCATTCAATGACATTAATTAAATAACAATAATTAAATTATAAATTTTATAATTTCAGCAGAAGGAGTTAGCATCGCGTATACACGGTATAAAATGGTGCTGCATTAGCGTAGGTGTTATTTGTACTCAGGTGATTCATGTTTAACGGCTTCCTACATGATTATGACCGCACGAGGGGAATTAACAGACTTTATAGTATATGGAGCTCGACGCATGAGACATTCCATTTCGGAATCGTTAGGGAATGTAATATTCCGAGATCGGCAGTGTGAAGATTGCGCCTATAATACCAAATTACAGGCATTTCGTTTCACCATCGACAACGCAAGGACCTACTACTTTCACTTAACGATCGAGAGCAGCGACGTTCGCATCGAGTTGTCAGTGCTAACAGGCAAGCAACAATACGTGTACGACGAACGTATCTGTTGTGACAGTTCGGTGAAATTTGGCGTTAATGAGCTATGGCAGCAGATTACCGACTAGAGTGCCTTTGTTAACAGCACGACATCGTCTGCAGCTCCTCTCTTAGGTATGTGATAATACCGGTTGGCCCTTAGACAGCTGTAAAGTCCGCAGCTCACGGTCGTGCGGTAGCGTTCTCGCTTCCCGCGCCCGGGTTGGATTCCCGGCGGGGTTAGAGATTTTGTCTGCCTCGTGATGACTGGTTGTTGTGTGATGTCCTTAGGTTAGTTAGGTTTAAGTGGTTCTAAGTTCTAGGGGACAGATGACCATAGATGTTTAAGTCCCATAGTGCTCAGAGCCATTCGAACCATTTTTTGAACTGGGTCGTCTCGTCCACCTGAACCTTTCGTGACTGGAAATGCCTGTGTTCGCCTACCTAGAGTCCATTTGCAGTCATTCGTGGACTTCGTTTTCCAGAACGACGATGGAATTGTCACTGGACCACAGTTGCTTTAGCCAGCCAGATAGCCCGACCTGAATCCCACCGAACACTGATACGGTATAATCGAGCGATCATTTAGTGCACAAAATGCTGTGGAACGTCCCCTTAGAAAAATTATACAAGACTGTGCTTAAACTGACACACAGTATTTTTTTAGCGCAACGCAATCTGACTTTCAATAATCCCTACAAAAGAATGGCCCTGACTAACATTAACCTATACCTTTCACAAATCACTTACCTCACCAAAAATCTTCGTTACTCGAACTACTGCAATACAGCGAGCACCACTACTGCCAGCTAAATAAAATATTCAAACTACAGAAGGTACTAACTACTGATAGGCACAGTTAGCAAATGAAAGATTTTAATAGAGAACAAACAATGTATTGACCTTAATAGTTATATATATATAATCAGTTCATGACATCCGGTCTTACAAATTTCAAAACTCAGCCATCTCTCTCCCCACGTCCACCACTGCTGGCGGCTCACCCCCAACTGCGCAACGCTATGCGCTGTTAGCATCCAGCTGCCGCTGCCCAACACTACAATGGCAGACAACAATACAAACCAGCCACAGACTGCACAGATTTTTCATGCAGAGCGCTACATGTTGTTACCAATAAGAAAACCTAAACAGCCTACTTACAGCTGCACCTGCTGTAGAGGCAGCAAGGCTCAGGGTTTCTGTAGGGGACTTCCAACGATTTGTTGAGTCGATTCCAGGTCGAACTACTGCACAAGGCAAGGGCAGAGGGAGGGAGCCGGAGTCTTTTGTGGCCTCAGTATAATAAACCACTGTGTACTGGGTAGTGTTTACGGCCCAGAGCAGGTTTATGAGCTCTCCAGACTGCGTGAGCATACCGACGAGAGCGCCCTCGCGAGCCGCACACGCAATTTGCAGTGGGAGTGACAGAGCGCGGAGCCGCCCAGGCTGGCCGGCGCCGCCCTCGCCCCTCGCCCCTCGCCCCTCGGCCGGAGTTCGTGACGCCCGGCCGGCCGGCTGGCGCTCCCCCACGCTGCGGGCGCTCGGCCGCTGTGCGCCCATGAAGCGGCCGTCGCTGGGCCGCCCGCGCTGCCACCAGTTTGTTGACCCGCCCGTCTGTCAGCCGCTGCCGCCTCAGCCCGAGCCTCGGGCAGCTGCGTGCTGAGGTGCTCCGGCGCGTGGCCGTCCGTGCTTGCGCTACCCACGCGGGATGTCAAATCGAACGCGGGCTAGGAGCTACTCGGAGCACTGAAGTTTCTTCGCGTTCCGGAGCATTTTCAAGCGTGAAAGGCAGAATCAGACACGTCGTATTTTGCTTCGTAGAGAGGAATTTGGCCAATGCCATGTTGCTTACGGTTATCGACATACAGACCTACTATTAAAGCACTCCGTCTTCAGGCCACGAGTGGCCTACCGGGACCATCCGACCGCCGTGTCATCCTCGGTGGAGGATGCGGATAGGAAGGACGTGTGGTCAGCACACCTCTCTCCCGGTCTTTATGATGGTATTCTTGACTGAAGCCGCTACTATTCGGTCGAGTAGCTCCTCAATTGGCTTCACGAGGCTGAGTGCACTCCGAAAAATGGCAACAGCGCATGACGGCTTGGATGGTCACCCATCCAAGCGCCAACCACGCCCGACAGCTCTTACCTTCGCTGATCTCACGGGAACCGGTGTATCCACTGCGGCAAGGCCCATGCCACAAACCTATTAGAACCTGAAATGTTCGAGGAGTATTCAAAAAGTATCACGAATTTTGTAATTTCGCGAGTAGTATGAGCCGATTTGCGCGATTTGACGTTATTATATTGTTAAACATGTGTAACACTTATCTCCACACTGGTAGCCTTGTTGAATGTTTAATCTGTCGTCATTTGTGCAGAACGTCGCATGTGTTTGCTTGCGACTGGCCGTTACTGAACTGTTTCAAGAAAGTTTTATAAGTGTTGAATGTTCTTTTTGGTGAGTCTGCTAAGAGTTTCAGGGTTTCAGAGTGATATTAACCCTTTCCATGACGGCCGTTAGAAAGTTTTATTTTTATTTCGTTATTTATTTAACCTGATCTGATTAGGGCATCAAGCTCTCTCTCTATTACATCGGACCAGGATTTCACACATACAATGCATGTTACATCATAGTTACCAAAGAAAACAAGAATTTTAGTACGACATCTAGTGTTAATGTTATTTGAGTGTCTGCATTGGCGGTGCCACTAAACTATACTATGAACAATGTGGCAAAAGATAGATTACAACTTACCATAAAGACAACACGTTAAGCTGCAGACAGGCACAGTTAAGACACTTACACATATCCTTTCGGCCACAACCTTCGTCCCAGAAAAAAAACACACACAATTCATTCACACAAGGAGCTACACCTCACGCACGCATGACGAGCTGCCCGAGTTGGCGGTGTATGCTTGAGGTGTGCTTGTTGGTGTGACTGAATGACGTGTGTTATGCTGTTTTTTTAAGAAGGCTGTGGCCGAAAGCATATGTGTAAGTACGATATAGCAGTGTCTGTGTTATTCTGATTACGGTGCAAAGGCACTGTAGCCACCACAGCCGTTACGATACACATCATATGAATTCGCAATTGCGAATAGGATTACCATCAGCTGTAGAATGGAATGACGGCAATGTAAATTTGTGCCGGACCAGTACACGAACCCGCATTTCCCACTTACCGCGAGCGGTCACCTTACCATTTGGCTATCCGTCTAAGACTCACGGCCACACCCTACCTTCCATATGTCGTCAACCATGCGTCTACGGGAATATTCAAAATGGATGTACGCATGGTTGACGACATATGGAAGGTAGGGTCTGGCCGTGGGTCTTGGACGGACAGCCAAATGGCGGCACGGTTGCTCGTCGTGTTCAATCAGTGGGGTGGTTGACCTTTGTAATAAAAAACTGAGTACAGGAATTAACTATCAAATGGAAGGGATGTTATGTGATGTCCACCCAGACCATACGCAATGATCAACACCCAGCAAAATGAAGTAAAAAAAATGGTAAGGCGACCTCTCGCGATAAGTGGGAAATCCGGGTTCCAGTCTTGGTCCGGCACAAATTTACATTCTCGTCATTCCATTCTACAGCTGATAGTTGTCCTATTTGCAAATGTGAATACATTTGATATGTACAAGTGTCTTTTAATTGTGCCTGTCCGCTACTTAACGTGTCATATGTCGGGTAAGTAGCAATTATCTTCTCCTACAGTGTCGATATTTCTTCCTGTAATACCCTTGTTCGGTTTGTACTGACTAAGAGCTAACAAAGTAAATGATTCAAATGGCTCTGAGCACTATGGGACTTAACATCTGAGGTCATCAGTCCCCTAGAACTTAGAACTACTTAAACCTAACTAACCTAAAGACATCACACACATCCATGACCGTGGCAGGATTCGAACCTGCGACCGTACGGGTCGCGCGGTTCCAGACTGAAGCGCCTAGAACCGCTCGGCCGCACTCGCCGGCGACAAAGTTAATACTGGGATTATTTGTACTACTGCAGTTACACCCATTAATAGCAGTAATAATAGTAATAATAATAATATTAATGGTTCAAATGGCTCTGAGCACTATGGGACTTAACTTCTGAGGTCATGAGTCCTCTAAAACTTAGAACTACTTAAACCTAACTAACCTAAGGACGTCACACAACACCCAGTCATCACGAGGCAGACAAAATCCCTGACCCCGCCGGGAATCGAACCCGGGAACCCGGGCGCGGGAAAAGAGAACGCTGCCGCACGACCACGAGCTGCGGACTTTACAGCCGTCTAAGGTCCAACCGGTATTATCACATACCTAAGAGAGGCGCTGCAGACGATGTCGTGCTGTTAACAAAGGCACTCTAGTCGGTAATCTGCTGCCATAGCTCATTTACGCCAAATTTTACCGCGTATGAAACAGTGACCCGATTATAAATGGTTAAAATGGCTCTAAGCTCTATGGGACTTAACATCTGAGGTCTTCAGTCCCCTAGACTTAGAACTACTTAAACCTAACTTACCTAAGGACAACACACACACATCCATGCCCGAGGCAGGATTCGAACATGTAACCGTTGCGGTCCCGCGGTTACAGACTGAAGCGCCAAGAACCGCTCGGTCACACCGGCCAGCAATAATAATAACAATAATAATACTGACAATAACCGTAGGAGCAGTTAAGAGAAGAAGAAATCATTGGTCTAAAAAAAATTTTCAAATGTGTGTGAAATCTTAGGTGATTTAACTGCTAAGGTCATCAGTTCCTAAGCTTACATACTACTTAACCTAAATTATACTAAGGAAAAACACACACACCCATGCCCGAGGAAGGACTCGAACCTCTGCCGGGATCAGCAGCACAGTTCATGACTACAGTGCCTTTGACCGCACGGCAAATCCCGCGCGGCATTGGTCTACATAATAGATGTATTTTGTTATAGCGAGTTCTGGGAAAGGGAAATTTAAGGGGACCACATCGTTAACAACACAGGAAACGAAGAATATCACGTTGTAAAGAGGGATGTAAAAGGGTAACGAGTGTGTACAGGGAAAATAGTAATGTTGTTGTTCCTTGAGTAGATATGTTATTACCTGTCTTCTGAATCTAGAGATGTTATTTAGTTCGCTAACAACATGTAATAGGTTGTTCCAGACGGGTTCCTGGAACTGAGAAGGGCTTCGAGAAAGTGGCTGAACCATGGAGTGAGACAGAAAGAATTTTGCTGTGACGGGAGCGGGTATTTCTGCTTTGTTGTTCAGGCAAGAGCGTTGAGGTCGAGGAGAGATATGAGGGGCAGCGTTCGTTGATAAGACATTAGCCGGCCGGGGTGGCCGAGCGGTTCTAGGCGCTACAGTGTGGAACCACGCGACCGCTACGGCCGCAGGTCCGAATCCTGTCTCGGGCATGGATGTGTGTGATGTCCTTATGTTAGTTAGGTTTAAGTAGTTCTAAGTTCTAGGGGACTGATGACCTCAGATGTTAAGTCCTATAGTGCTCAGAGCCATTTGAACCACTTTTGAGTTTCCCATAAGATTTCACACACATTTCAACAACAATAACGTGTTCCATGCGCCGTGATCCTTCCTGAGAAAGCCTTGCAGGATGAGCTTGCAAGGTGCCGAACGTTCTGGACGCGTCAGCATACCAACAACAGATGAAAATGCGGAAAATGTGACAGAAATTATAACGAACGACCGCCAAGTCACAATGAGAGATGATGCTAATGATGTTGGCATGTCAGCTGGCTCATGCCACAAAAACTCTTCGGAAGTTTTGTGGTGAAACAATTCATCGCTTTTTCGCCGGGATAATGAACCTGCTCACACGTCATTGCTTGTTAGCAAATATTTGACGAAAAACAATCACTGTAATAATGCACCAGCCTCCATATTGACCAGAAATGGCCCCGTGTGCTTTATTTTGCCAAGAAATAAAGAGAACCTTAAAGGGCCGTAGTTTTACAAGCTTAGACGAGATAAAAGCCAATCGCTGAAAGAGATCAGTGCTATCCCAAAGACTTGAGTTCTACAAGTGCTTCGCGTAGTGGAAGAAGCGCTGGCTTAAGTATGTAACATCTAATGTAGACTACACTGAAGGACGTAACATTAATGTAGACGAATAATTAAAATTATTTATCACAAATGAGAATTCACAATACTTTTGAACACAACTCGTACATCATTAATGCTCCACAATATTTATTTTATATTTCGCCGTGAATCACCTTTCGGCTTTCTAGGTTATTATCAGTAGAGAATGGGTTTTAATGACAATTCATATTTCCTCCTGGTTTTCAGAGTGAATTTTACAAAAATTTATGGACGAATCCATATATTTTAGTGTAGAAAAATCTATGTTTGTAGTGCACATAACGCCATATTTACAACTTTTTTTAGTCATGGTCATATTTCGGCCTATTTTCGTCATAAAATGTTATATTTCGGCCAACTTTTTCCGAAAATGCATATTTCAAAATAATATTTGATTGTACATGTAATACATGGAACATGGTATTACAACAACAATGGAAACAAACAAATATCATGACATCTATTACATATAATTATGAAATATTTTACTGATTAAATTAAGATGTTTAATCTGCGAATCAGGCAGTTGTCATGATGTGCTACTTCACATCAAGTTTTGAAATTTATGGACTTCAGAACTCTTCATAGAATGGGTAGTGTATGGCAGCTTTGGTCTCATTAAATGCGCAAACCCTGTAGTTCTTATTGAACGTGTCAATGCAAGCTAAGTCTTCAGCATTCAGCTCAAAATCAAAAACATTGAAGTTCTCCTTAATTCTTTCCTTGTGGACAGATTTTGGTATTGGAACTGTGCCAATTTGAATCAAGTATCTCAAAAGAACTTGAGCAATTGACTTTCCATATTTGTCAGCAAGCTCCTTCATCTTTGGATTCTGCATGAGTGGGACCTCACCCTCTGGCATTTTCATGGAGGGGTTTGCAAGTGGACTGTATGCTGTAATAACAATGTCCTTTTCCTTGCAAAACTGAATTAATTTCTTCTGGTTGAGGTAAGCATGACATTCAATCTGATTGGTGACTGGCTTGATCTTTGCAACTTCTAGTAATCTAGCTAGTTGTTTGCTGTTGAAATTGGATACACCAACACTCTTCGTAAGACCAAGGCGAACACACTCCTCCATTTGTTTCCAGGTATCCAGATATGTTAAAGAACAAAAGAATAAAACAAGAAAATGTAGCTCTCATGACAATGTTTCAGGCGTTATCACTACAAAGGTTTATTTATTACTACTGTAACGGACAAGCAAAGCCACACAATAGTCGGTTTGTTGACGTAACACATTGTTGCGTGGGGTCGACGTAATGCTTTCGAAGCCACGTGACCATATTTTTCAATTGCAGTCTGGATCAATATGCCGAAAGTAGAGTGCTCCAACAGCATGAAGTTGCGACATTTTTTTCGCGATTTTGGAGAGGAGTTCTTCAGCACTAACGAGGAAATGTTATTTTGCAAACTATGTGAAGTTACAGTTAGTGAAGAAAAGGACTTTAATGTGCTAACGACAGTACCGTCAGATACAGCATATGCGGGAAGAGAAGTGCTGACAATGACAACAGAAAAACGCTGTTGTTTAAGCAGACAGGTTCACCTTCAACCGTGAAGTCATTCTTCAAGGACTTGTGAGAGATGATGGTGTCTTGCAACATCCCATTAGAAAAAATGAGGAATTCACGCTATAGCCAGTTCTTGGAAAAATAAACAACACATCCAGCTCTAGCAGAATATACGTTGAGAAAGAACTATTTAACTGTGTGCTATGAGGAGGTGTTAAACCATATACGAATTAGTGTTGCTCACCAAAAGGTCTGGGTGTCAAGAGAGGATACTACTGATGTGGGAGCGTGTTATGTCTCATTTGTTGTTTGTTGGTGTTCTAAAAATTGGCGGTCTTGGAGAAACGTTCCTCCTAACGTGTGAAGTTCTCGGGAAAGCAAACAGGTCGACAGGTGCCATTTTGTTTCACAACTCTATGAAGCTACTGTGGCCAGATGGTATGAACCGAGACGTTTTGCTGCTAGAAACGGATGTTGCGAGATACATCGCTAAAGCAACTAAGGGGCATCAGATTCTCTATCACAGTATGCTGTACGTCATTAGCCTTGTACGTACGTTACACAGAACCGCAGGAGGCGTGCGGTTAAATTACTGCGACATGAACAAATTAATTTCCTATAGCAAGAAAAGCTATGTGAAAGCTTCGCTACTAGGGCAGAAATTCCAGGAACAAGCACGTTCGCTGTCCCTTCCTTCTCCTCATCTTGTTCTTACGCGATGAGGTTCTTGGTTTAATGCTGCTGGGTATTACTGCACTAAGTACAGCAAAAAAAAAAAAAATCTTTTGTGAACCTGATAGCGATGGGTTAAGCGCTATCAAAACTGTGGAAGTGGTATTTACACATACTTCGTCTGAAAACTTGCGTACATCAACGCCAACTTTTCAGTGCTTTCAATAGCCATCACACGACTGGAAGTTGCTGTTAACTCAGCTGTGTGGCGCCCTGGACATTGTGGAACAATGTGCAGAGTGATCCGAGTCGAAATGCCGCGCGGAGTGGCCGAGCGGTTTAGGGCGCCATGTCACGAATTGCGCGGCCCCTCCCGCCGGAGGTTGGAGTCCTCCGTCGGGCATGGGTGTGTGTGTGTCGTTCTTAGCATAAGTTAGTGAAAGTTAGTTTAAGTAGTATGTAAATCTAGCGACCGATGACCTCAACAGTTTGATCCCTTAGGATTTCACACACATTTTTTGAGTCGAGTTGATGGTCATGTGGCTGACAAAGTGAACAACAAATTGCAAAGTGTTCTCCAGCGGAATCCTGGATATTACACAATGTGCAAAATTAGTGGCAATCTTCCTGGGAATGCCCCAACGTTTGAAGACAGCGAACGAAACCTGAACTGCAATGACCTCGTCGCGTTCAGATACGCTCCTGTGACGTCCTGTGATGTGGAGAGAAGCTTTTCCAGGTACAAAACTATCTTCGGAGCTTTTCCAGGTACAAAACTATCTTCGGAGCTTTTCCAGGTACAAACCTATCTTCAGCGACAACTGACATCTCTGGAAACACAAGCCGGCCGCGGTGGCCGAGCGGTTCTTAGGCGCTTCCGCCCAGAAGCGCGCAACTGCTACCCTCGCAGGTTCGAATCCTGCCTCGGGCATGGATGTGTGTGATGTACTTAGGTTGGTTAGGTTTAAGTAGCTCTAGGTTCTAGGGGACTGATGACCTCAGATGTTAAGTCCCATAGTGCTCAGATCCATTTGAATTTATGGAAAGGGAAAACCTGAAAACACGCCTTGTGTTCCAGTGCAACTCTGCAAACACTGAAAATTGATGAGAAGTGTTAACTAATTAGGAATACTTTAAACTGGTGGTGTGGTGTAGTAAATCAATGATTTTCTTGTTTGGATAGATATTGTTGTCACGGTACTTTGTTTTGTTCAGACCCCTGCAGACATTTCAGAAATAAGTGCTAGTTATTTACAACGGCTGCAAAAAGCAAGCACTATATTCACAATGTAAAAACGTCAACTGGGTATATAAAAAATCAGCAAGAATGTCTTGAAGTAAACATATATATGAAGTCATATCTTATTTTTAGGTTCATATTTATAAATAAGATTAAGTCATAAATACTTGCATATTTCGATGTTTTGGGGTCATTAAAATCTGTGGTCTTATAAACAGCAAAACGTGTATTGCAGACGTCGGCCATTACTTGCTTCATTTATGACGTAAGAGTAAATTTGCGTATTTAAGGGATCACAAACTATTTAGTTAAGCCAAAGTTCGTAGTGAAAACTGTAGAAATCTTTAAAATAATGATAAATAAAATAAAAACATAAGGGATCACGACGGTATGCGACGCCATAATGATAATAAGGCATGACTTCACTGTAAGATTTACTCTTACGAATTTTAATGAACGAATTTTCCCAAATAATTAATTTTAGTTCTTATTCTATTTCAGTTAAGCGTTTTCATTTAAAAGCAGCAGTAAAATGCTCTGTCAACGATGGAATATGAAAGCCAAGACATCGATGAATAAAATTATCAAAAGCACATAAATTTAATTGGTTGTTTAAGTAAGAAAAAGAATTTACTGTTATCTGCTAGACTCACTAATTTCAACAGTTTTTCTAAATATTACTTTCTAAAGTCAGTCTATATTATTGTGCCTCAAAAGGTGGTCAATGACTTTAATTAACTAGTAACCATGTGACATTTCAGCTCAAGGAAAAATTTAGTTTTACTTTCTGTCAAAGATACTGTCCTTAACTCTAATAAAATTTTTCATTCATATTTTGAGACTCAGGACAAAGGATAATCGGGTATAAATCCTGTCCCAGACAACAATGACTTGGGATAATGATGACCATGAAGTCAAAATTAAAGTCCGCGCATAGACTCCACGAAGCAAATTACTCAAAACACTTGCAAGGCTTTAACAAAGCTAATAGCTGAAGTAATTGCATCTTACATTTTTAGACGCTGCGGAGGGGACTTAAGAGTTAAAAATCTAATGTCTCCACTCTAGTGACAAATATTTCTTATATTCCTGTGGCCAACAGTGCTCTTCCTTATTCCTCTTGAAGCACCATTACAACACAAAAGTGTAGTGTAGCCCTTGGAACTTGCAGTGCCTCTCATAACCACAAGAATTTGCTTCGGATGAGCTCGCTGGTCCAGAGCCATGCACACTTGTTTCCTTCCTCACTCGCACCTACACCACAAAATAGCGAAATGTAAGTCGTGCAAGGTCCATACGTCGATAACGAAGCAGAAGTGCAGGGCTCCAAGTGCTCTGGCAGTAAACCTTGAATATGAGAAAATATAGAGCGAAAACCAGTGTATTTCATTCGTAATACGCGATTTAGACGACATCTTTCATTTTTATACTTTGTGTATGAGCCTAGTATTCTACTAGTAAAGTGCCTGCCTGGAAACTGGAAGGCGCTTGAGTGTTTACAAAGGAATATATTCGAAAAATCTCACTCAAAAACTAAGATAAGGACGTTGTCGCTTTTGATGGTAAAATTCTTTATTTGTAAAACTCAATATTACAATCTCGATCGTGTGGCCATTATCAAGTGGATGTGATTGAGCCTAATCAAATGTCAAAATCTCAAAACCATCTGACATAACACGATACAGAAGCTGGTTCCATGCATTGCGTACATAGTTCACTTTGTGGATATGTTATTAGTGTTCTGCTTAAATTTTCTATGCATCCATAATATTGTGTTGGTTAAACTGATGTAGTATTCAATTTTGCTTCGCATGAAACTGAACCATGTTTCGTCACATAGTGCACTCTCGACTCATATGCTCGTACATTTGTTTCTGCTTACAATTGCGTGAATGAACTGCTCGATTTAAATGTGGTGTACACATATTGTTCGTATTCTACTTTATTTTAATTCGCATCCGTTTGTAGTACTTTCTCGCATGCTAGTAGCTTTCGACGGAATTGGTATTCACATTTATTACATCTTGTTACGGAATGAGCATATATTTATGCCTTGAATGGTGTTGCTTTCTGCAACTGAGTACGTTTTGTGTTATTAGTGACTAAGGCATTCTCCCTTAAAAATGCTAAGAATGCAACAGTAGTTTCGCAAATGTTTTACACGTTATTAACAGGCCCTATCCACACACTGTTAACAGGCCCAGCGAAACATTACATTTTAGCAGAAGTCAACGTACTAAATCTTCCTCCCGCTCAATTGGAAATTTAAAAGCAAATAAAACATATCCTCATAATTTCATCATTGAAACTAATAGAGAATTCTGTATACGTAGAGTCCACTAAATGCAGTAGCATTCAGTAAGTTGGAAGTAAGTTCACATGGTACCACACAGTCCTACATAAAAATATGCACTTTCATGTTTGACAAGATGTAGTAGAGATGAATACCAATTCCGCCAAAACCTGCTGACTTGGTCTCCACTGAATGTGACACAATACGAAAAACGAATGCGAAATACAATAAAGTAGAATAGGGACCACACATTTAGAATGCATTTAAATCAAGCAGTTCAGACACGGTTTTGTAGGTAACAACAAACGTCCGAATAACACTAAGTGACGAAACTAGCTTCTGTTTTGTATGAAACAAAGAAAAGAAAATGGAATCATTTACTCCAGTGAATATTACAGATATCATCAAAAATGACACAACGCAATTCAAAGATTGCAACACGCACGAAATCATAAACAGCAAGAAAATGCTATGAAACCAGTTTCTCTTTTGAACGAAACCAAAACAAACACGCCTATTTTAAATCATACAATAAGAGACCGAAATGAAGGGCAGCGCCCCAAGTGGCCTCTTAGGGAAACAAGGTTACAGTAAGTATCTACATGAGTATCACTCTCGTTAGCTGCACCATGTTGTGGGGTGGCGGGAGGAATAATTGTTAAAATGTTTCTTTTGTTTATTTAATGCTGTTGTTTGCCGTTCTCAAAACTGGCTCTCTAACTACAATATTGGCAACCAGAAAGTGATTAGCAAAACGTGAAGCCTGTAATTAGAATTCCTAGTGCCCACTTCATCTGAGAAATAGCTACAGCTTATAGCTCCGAGGAATTAGGAGATTGTTTGGGATTCATAATCAAAAACCATTCTCGCTAAAATGTTCATTATATTCTGAAAGTCACAGACCAAAAAGAATCCACACAATCCAGCTACCAGAGCAGTTCAGAGTCTAATGCGCTGATGCAACTATAACTGTTCAAATTAAATGTCTAAGTTAATGCTCGCCATAATTTGATGATAATGTTCATCAAACGCCACGCTAATAATGGTAGAATGTCTGTCCTGTGGCGGCATGTGAAAATACAACATACGCAAACTAAAGATAGATCATTAACGTCATCCCAAAATTAACACTTCACTCGAAAACGATTTCATGGTTACGCGTATCCCGAATAACTTATTACTGCATCCCAGGCTGTTTATATCAACGATACCGACGCGACCCGACTCCCAGCACAGGTGGTGCGCTAATCAGCGTCTGGAGAAAACTTCTCTCGCGCAGCGTTCTTACATATAAAGCCGCGGTGCGGACGGCTAAGGGAACGCCTGATCAAATCTGCTCTCCCGACTAGCTCCTGGGCTAGTAATGCACCACTTTAAGTTATCGAATAAATCAGTGCTTCCTTTGCTGATGGCCGATGAAGCTCTCAATTTAAATGTGCAATCAGCACACAGGTAAGTAATCATAATAAAAGTCTGACGTGGCTAAGCCAAATATTTTGGGCGAGATAATTCAATTACACCACACGCAGTAGACGAGCTCTGAACTTGCTCTTTGGAGATACGCTATAGCTATTGTTTTATAGTTATTCTGTTGAAACTTCTCATATTTTTATGATTATAGCGGATCTCCCTTCTACTTAAATTTAAACATCCTAGCTTTATTTATTCACCTACTTAATCTATCTTGCTTCCTTAATATCTAAGACAAAAACCAGAAAATTATGAATTTCAACTAAAATTTTAATTTGTGAGATCCAGAATACTGTTTCTACTAAATTATTATGTAAAAGGAATCTAAATATAAATTTTTAAATTTCTAGCTCTTTTCTGTTGCGCCAATGATTTTTACAGAAAAATATCCAAATTTCGAAAATGGTTAAAGTTATTGAACAGATATCCAACAAATACTGATTTTGTTTTACTCCTGACATGCTAGAAACGTTTCAGGTTATTTCCTTCATTTTAAAGTGTTGTGCAATATTTATGACGTCAGAGCTAGTTACAGCGGACTAGGCTGGCACACAATGGTAAGACTGATGTGAATTTTTTAAGGTGTGAGTATGCTGCTTCCCTACAATGTCCTCCTTACAACCCACCACTGTTGTCAGAGGTCTTTCGCAGTCCAAGGAAATCCTCTGAATCACTCAGACATTTTCAGTGACTTGATATAATATAAAGTCACTGACATTTCTAGTGTGCCTACTGTAGAGATTTTATACAATTAATTCACTCAATATTTTAGTTTATAATGCTTACACAATAATAAAAGTGATTATACATAACAAAGAAATGAAAAACAATAACATTCTTAAAAAGGAATTATCTTAAATATTTCAATACCAGTGCTGTGTTTTAGTGTTAGGTCTACACAGTGTGTTGTAGAGTCACAAGTGGAGTTGCCTTCTAATGATGATGACAAGAGCTTTTCAACAAATGAGATTGCACAGTACCTGGGCCATTGGAATCGCACACGATAGGAGCGAGACAGAAATTCCTATTCAACAATCATGATTTGTAGCTCTACCGATTTCTATAAACAGCTTTCGGTGAATGCCTCCAAGGCCAATTCAATTACGATAACGAAATGGTGAGACACTGGGTTCGTGTTCGCGAGGACGACAATTCAAATTCCCAGTCAGCCTCCCATATCAAGGCTTTCTTTGTTTCCCTAAATCTCTTCAGGCAAACGCCTCAAACTTTCCTTTTAAAAGGACACGATCAATTTCCTTCGCCACCCTTCCAATATATCAATCAGTGCTCCGTCTTTAGTCTCCTCGTCGTCGACAGGTCGTTATACTCCAATCTGGCTTCTATCCTTCGTAATTACTTATCTGTCAACAAGGCACAAAACCCAATACTTCCTTCATTTTTAGAACTTTTTTTATTCAGTATGTGCAAAGATGCGGGTGGTGATACCTCAGCTTCATTATCTCTGAGTTGCAAGAACAGGAAGCACCTGAGGAGGGAACAAAATAAAATAAAACTTGTAGTATCATTGCCGGTTTTCTTTTTCAGAAACTAGATAGATCAAAATTAGACTTCCTGTTATTACATTCAGTTTTCCACTTGCCTAAATACTCTGAAGATGTTTCAACACTAATAATACCGCAGCCAATAACATATACATTTAAAAAAATTCCAAACAACAAAACAGTTAGCGAACTAGGCCGGATAACGTCAGTGCTGAAGCTGCATGACGTCTCGCGCATTAAGTATTTACAAAATGTTTTGTCCCATTCTCACAGGAGTGACGAGAGACAAAGCATTACAGAAGACTTTTGTTTAAAGTATGTGGCTGTCACTGCGACCTAACCGCAGAGATGTGCGTGTATACGCATTGTAGAACGGAGAGATAAAACTAAGCCATAATTTTCTCGCTCCCGGTCGTTTACGCTGGAATGTTGGTATGCGTCCCTTCTGGAGTGCAATAACCGCATAGCCGAGCTTTTACCTGTCACAGCAGTTGGCCCTGAGTTCAGTGAACGCTTCCGTCCGAAAACATACCTGCAGCACAATGACAGTATGGGATGAATCTTTTGTCACAGCAAAATCGTACGCATCAGAAGCTGTTGTCTATGTTCTGTACGATCAGATATTGAGACAAGTGGTAATTCCGCGAGGGTAAGGTGAACGGTATTATCTCCGGCACGTAAATCATTATTCACGAAACTTTGTTTTTATTATGTTGATAGATACTGCACAAAGCAAGTAAGTGAGATATCAAGGTTACTTGCAGTTGAGATACGGGAATAATGGTCAGAAAAGATTTACGTACACAAATTACACCTTATAGATGGTAACTTTTCGAAGTGACGACCGCAGACTCAAAGTAGGTACGCAAAGCAGGCATGGAAAGTAAGTGATGCACCTGCCCAATATCTCTATTATCTGTCAAATCTAACAATCGGATAACAACGTACCAGTCTCTTCAGTTTGTGAGCCACGCAGAGGATGGGGAATGACAGTACTCTCTTTTGATATCGGAAATTAATATCGGGCTTAGTCTTAAACTTTACTTCGTATCTATTGTTCTATTACACCATCAAAAATATTGGAATTAATTGTATAATGTTCTACATCAACAGTACTGAGTAAACGTAAGGACGAAAGTAAATTTCACATGATGTGTCATTACCAAGTAATATAGCTCGATGAAACTTGAATCAACGTAGAAAGTCATGCAGTAGCATGGTACAGAAGGTAGCTGAAATAAATACGCAATGGGGCGAACAGAAATGATACATTTCCTCAAAGACAATAATTGTATAGAAATCACCGCGACTCTGATGGTCCCTTGCAGAAGGTTCTTAATAGTGCGTGTGATCACTATGAACAGCAATGCACGCTCTGCAACTTGTATGCTTTAATATACACGTGTTTATTGATGTCTATGCATAGGTAGTTTGTAGTCATTTTATTGACAAGTGAAGTGACAGCTAGTTCATCGTTCTAACAGTATATCATAACAAATTCAGATCAAATGAAACAGTGAAGGGTGCCCATACGTATACAATGTACCTCTCTAATGGCAACACAAGCGTGTATTCTGACATGCAAGCGAGAATGGCATCCTGCGACAGATTGTACCAAGCGTCTTGCGCCTTTTATTGCAAGGTGTCCTGAAGAACGAATAACTCCCTCTTCATCATGTCTCATACGCGTTCAATTGGAGGGAAATCTGGTGATTTTGCCGACCAGGACAGTTCCTGTAGGCCACCAAGAGGACGTTTCGCCGCAGCAGCCGTATGTAAACGTGCATTCTCCTACTGAAAAAGGACATCATCTTGTCGCAGAAATGGCAGTAGCAAAGGTATAACAGCCTGTGCAACATATTGGGCACGGTTACTTTACGTTGCTTAAACTTCAAATGTAGCCACGATTTGTAACTGATAGTCCCTCCACGCCAAGAAGCCTCGGATGGGGGTTATGTGTTGTGGACGAATCCACTCTGGAATAGGCAGCTCAGCAGGCCTACACCATACACATGTACATCCATCACTCGCATGCAAATAGAATCTGTTTTTAATAATGAAGACAACAGAACATCACTCCATTCTCGCCCGCATCTTGTGGTCGTGCGGTAGCGTTCTCGCTTCCTGCGCCCGGGTTCCCGGGTTCGATTCCCGGCGGGATCAGGGATTTTCTCTGCCTCGTGATGGCTGGGTGTTGTGTGTTGTCCTTAGGTTAGTTAGGTTTAAGTAGTTATAAGTTCTAGGGGACTGATGACCACAGATGTTAAGTCCCATAGTGCTCAGAGCCATTTGAACCATTTGAACCACTCCATTCTCCATTTGGCTCTCGTCTACGTCGTGATGTAAGTGAGAGCCTGGCCAAAGGCATCGTGTTGCAAGCAGACGGTTCCCAGTGGTGAGGTGCAGTGGCAATCAAACTCACAGACATGATACGTGAGTTGCAGTGACAATCATTAAAACAAAGGCGTTTTTCGTTGCGAGGGGATCTTCTCATGAAATTTCACCAGTTTTCTCCTCCGGTTGCGAAAACATTCTGTTGGCACCCACCTACACAGGGAGAAATTATCATCTCGATAAAATAAGAGAAATCAGGGCTCGGATAGAAAAATTTAAGCGCTCGTTTTTCCCGCGCACCGTTCGAGAGTGGAAGAGTAGAAAGACAGCTTGAACCTTCTACCAGGCTTTATTGTGAATAGCAGAATAATCACGTAGATGTAGCTGTAAGAGCAGAACACGATTTCCGAATGAAATTCCCACCCAATATTGTAAAGAGAGAGCCTCTTGGTGTCAACTCTTCTACATACAGGGTGAGCCACGAGGTTTCCCCCCAGTCTGGGGGGTACTCCTTAGGTTATTTCGAACAAAAAATGTAAATAAAGTAAAGGGATCGGATCCATAATTAAGGAGCTACTGTAGTTGAAAAACTCAGTAAAATGCGAGAAAAACTTTTATTGTGGGATTTCACTATCAAAAATGCACACAGTAATTAATTTAAACAATTTAGTATCAGTCTCTTGCATTCAGAGTGGATTTAAAGGAAGCGTTCAAAATTTCCTCCCTGCATTTGAAGACAAAGATTTGCACAGGAGTGAACCACGCGAGTAGCATTTCGTAATTTCACATGGTCGTTCCTTACTGACGTTGCGTCATCAATTTTTCCCGTGTTTCCACCTTAACATCGTACTCGGTGTCTTCCATCCACCCCGACATGCAATACTCTAGGAGTGTTAAGTCTGAGGATTTGGCAGGCCAGCTGATAGAGCCTCCGCGAACTATCCATCGATGTGGGAATTGCTGATTAAGATAAGTTGTTACCACATGATGGAAGTGTGCAGGTGGCCCGTCATGTTGGACGTACATGTTGCGTCTTGTTTCTAGAGGAACATCTTCTAGAAGCTGCGGTAACTCTTCTCATAAAAAGTTACCGTACATCTGACCATTTTAATTTCCCAGGAGAATAAAAGCTCACACACAGCACTACACCAGACACTGACACTGAATCTGCGTTAAAATTGAGATAGCACCGTGACATGGGTATTTTCGCCTGCCCAGACATGCATGTTATACATGTTGTTGATGCCATCTCTTGTAAAGGTTGCCACATCACTGAAAAAAAATTGGTTCAAATGCCTCTGAGCACTATGGGACTTAACATCTTAGGTCATCAGTCCCCTAGAATTTAGAACCACTTAAACCTAACTAACCTAAGGACGTCACACACATCCATGCCCGAGGCAGGATTCGAACCTGCGACCGTAGCAGTCCCGCGGTTCCGAACTGAAGCGCCTAGAACCGCACGGCCACCGTCGCCGGCATCACTGAACATTGTGAAGCAATAGAGTTGCCGATTTCCATTTAACGAGCTACAAAAGTGCAAAAGTTTGGCACAATCATGTGGCTCTAAATGGTGAACTTCCTGCACATGAAAAGGATACAGTCCATTCTGATGAGAAATCCTACATTCCTCAGATTGTGAAACGTTCAATCGGGCACCTAGGCATCTTGTACTTGAACGAGGACTGCGCTTTACTGAATTAAGAAAGTTTTCCTCTTCTTGAACGTCACGATGTCTTTCGGAGTGAATACGACTAGTGGGAAGGGTACCGGTTTCTAGCAATGTTCGATATGTTCCACTGAATGTTTTGGCTCTCGGAATCCTACGATTAGGACACCGACGGTGATATTCGGCAATAGCAGCTTTCGCAAAGCCATCACAGAAGACCAAAACGTACACCATCTCTCCATATTCTTGGAATGAAAGTGTACTGTACACAGGAGACAATAGCAGTAAACAGTGACTGTAGTGTCAACAACGCGGTTGTTATGCAAACGTACCACTCACTGCACTTGTCTACCTAAGACTGATCGTATATCCTGTGAACACAAGTGTAGCGCTCCACACACCGTGGCATGTTTCGGAACTTTGTTGTAGCTCATTAAATATGAATCTGACCACACTACTGTATTTACTTTTTTGCTCAAAGTAACCTAAGGAATAACCTCCAGCAACCGGGGGAAAACCTCGTGACTCCCCTGTATATATCACTAAAATGACAGGTCACTCTGAAGTACGATTATAAAACACCAATCGTTAATAACAGCAGCCGACGATATACCTTTCTGCATCTGAAACCTGACTTAATGCAAAGATATAATATTTATTGCTAGTGTTTTGGAACTGCAGAGTGTAATTAATTCAGTTAACTGTTTGCGCCAGCTTAGAACATTTATGTGCCACCGTCGCTTGCAGGAAACGCAGGCAATATGGCGGCGTGCCAGCCTGTAGCTTATTTAAGTGAATGTAACGGACCAAACAATTTGTATCAAGTCAAATAATTAAAAGAAAAGGTTGTAAACATGTATGTAAATGGTCCTCAAATAATTAAGTTGATTTACAAAGCTCACATGGCTTCTCAAGAGAGAAATGTAAGACACCTTTCACGGAGTGTCCAACGAAAAGACATGCTCGCAATATGAGTACACTTCTTCTATCAGCGCAGCCACTCATTTACACTTCACGAGAGGATGAAAAGTTTGAATCTGAAACACGACGGATTCAAGAGATAATGTTCACTCCTAGAATCAACTTCCATTTAATAAAAAATGAGTAATCTATAAGGTTACATTTAGTCAAGTGGAAGGATATTCTGGTGAGTCTGAATGTGGAATAATTGAATGTTAACTGTCCATAATTTTAGAATACACCTCTGGAAAAACTTGTAAACTTATCTAATATTCACCACAGCGAATAACTGAATATATCTAATCTAGTTCCTTCATCGTTGTAGGAAATACGAATCAACTCAGACCAAATACAGACAAAACCATCGTTCCTCATAAACCAAACAGCAAAGATCGACGGATGCCAGAAAATGCACGTTCAAACTAAAACACCAAGTTGTTCCGAAACCGCGAAGGCTTCTTATTGGCTGATGGCCTAGACTGATCTCCGAAGATACGATGTGCCTCAGTGGGCATATAAGGGACAGTGAAACGAAATTCTACACATGGGAAAAGAGTAAGCAAATTCAGTTGTTGTTGTTGTAGTAGTGGTGGCCTTCATTCCAGAGACTGGTTTGATGCAGCTCTCCATGCTACTCCATCTTGTGCAAGCGTCTTCATATCCAAGTGACTATTGCACCCTACAACCTTCTGAATTTGCTTAGTGTATTCATCTCTTGGTCCCCCTCTAGAATTTTTACCCTCCACGCTGCCCACAAATACTAAATTGGTGATCCCTTGGTGCCTCAGAATACCAACCGATCCCTTCTTTTAGTCAAGTCATGTCACAAATTCATCTTATCTCTAATTATCTTCAGTACCTCCTCATTAGTTACGCGATCTACCCATCTAATCTTCAGCATTCTTCTGTAGCACAACATTTCGAATGCTTCTATTCTCATCTTGTCTAAACTATTTGTCGTCCATGTTTCATACCCATACATGGTTATACTCCGTACAAATACTTTTAGAAAAGACTTCCTGACACTTAAATCCATACTTGATGTTAACAAATTTCTCTTCTTCAGAAACGCTTTCCTTGCCATTGCCAGTCTACATTTTATATCCTCCGTACTTCGACTATTATCACTTATGAGGCTCCCTAAATAACAAAACTCATCTACTACTTTAAGTGTCTCATTTCCCAATCTAATTCCCTCAGCATCATCTGATTTAATTCGACTATATTCCATTATCCCCGTTTTGCTTTTGTTGATTTTCATCTTATATCCTCGTTCGACGACACTGTCCATTCCCTTTAAATGCTCTTCCAAGTCCTTTGCTGTCTCTGACATGCCATCGGCTAACCTCAAAGTTTTTATTTATTCTCCATGAATTTTAATTCATACTCCAAATATTTCTTTTGTTTCCTTTATTGCTTGCTCAACATATAGACTGAATAACATCGGGGATTGGCTACAGTCCTGTCTTACTCCCTTCCCAATCACTGCTTCCCTTTCATACCCCTCGACTCTTATACTGCCATCTGGTTTCTGCACAAATTGTAAGTAGCCTTTCGCTCCATCCATTTGACCCCTGTCACCTTCAGAATTTGAAAGAGAGTATTCCAGTCAACATTTTCAAAAGCTTTCTCTAAATCTACAAATGCTAGAAACGTAGGTTTGGCTTTCCTTAATCTACCTTCAAAGATAAGTCGCAGGGTCAGTATTGCCTTGCGTGTTCCAACATTTTTACGGAATCCAAACTGATCTTCCCCAAGGTCAACCTCTACCAGTTCTTCCATTCGTCTGCAAAGAATTCGTGTCGGTATTTTGCAACCATGACTTATTAAACTAATAGTTCGCTAATTTTCACATCTGTCAACACTTGCTTTCTTTGGGATTGGAATTACTAGATTTTTTATTATTTCAAAATTAACCGCCATAATTCTTAATGCATTTATCCCACTGTGAGACAAGATCGTCAGTACCGTCTCATGAATATTTTCCTTTATATCATAAAATGGAGGAGATCGGGATGTTGTGTAAGGGCTTTCCAGCGAAACTCCTGCAGCGTAGTCGAAACAACGTTGGCAACATATGGGCGGGCATGATCTTACACCAGAAGGATGCCGTTAGTATATACCCCTCAACGTTTGGACTAGATCGCGCGCTTCAGTTTTTGCAAAATGTCCATGTACTGTTGTGCGTTAGTTGTGGCGCCATGTTCAAGGAAAGGTCATCATGACTTTCATGGAGGTGATGTGCCTCTTGTTTCGACTACACGGGGAAGCTCTTGCACACCATCCATACAGTCCCGATCTCTTCCCATGTTATCACACTGGACTTGAAACGTCCCCTTAGAAAAATTATACATGACTGTGCTTAAACTGACACACAATGTTTTTGGCGCCACGCAATCTGACTTTCAAAAATCCCTAAAAAAGAATGGCCCTAACTAACATTAACCTATACCTTTCACAAATCACTTACCTCACAAAAATCTTCATTACTCGAACTACTGCAATACAGCTAGCGCCACTACTGCCAGCTAAATAAAAGATTCAAACTACTAAAGGCACTAACTACTGATAGGCATAGTTAGCAAATGAAAGATTTTGATAGAGAACAAACATTGTATTTACCTTAATAGTGTTCAAAAGTGATAATATATATATAGCAGTCCATGCCATCCATTCTTACAAATGTACTGTTTCTGATGGACACACGTCCAGCTTATTCGCTCTCAAATATCCGCCATCTCACTTCCCCACATCCACCACTGGTGGCAACTCACCTCCAACTGCGCAACACTACACGCTATTAACAGCCAACTTCCCAACGCTACAATAGCCAACAACAATGCAAACCAGCCACAGACTGCACACAGCACAGCCAGTGATTTTCATACACAGCGCTACGTGGCGTTACCAACATAAGAACCTAAGCAGCCTACTTACAGACTCCCATTCGGGAGGACGACGGTTCAATCCAGCGTCCGGCCATCCTGATTTAGGTTTTCCGTGATTTCTCTAAATCGCTTCAGGCAAATGCCGGGATGGTTCCTTTGGCTGGGCACGGCCGACTTCCTTCCCTAATCCGAGGAGACCGATGACCACGCCGTTTGGTCTCTTCCCACAAATCAACCCAACTCTTCCCACATTTTTGGAAACCTGAGGAAAGACATTTGAGGCCATCCATTCACTTCGGACGAAGCGGTGCACGTCTGGGTACTTCACGTTTTCGTAGGCAAGAGCAAGTATTTTTCCTCGAAGGCATTGAACACATTGTCGCACAGTGGGATAAATGTATTTACAGTTAAGGCTATTACTCTTGAAATAATACAATTTTTCTACTTTCTTTGCGTCTGCCTAGTTTTCATTTGACTGCCCTTACACAAAGAGATTGCTCAATCGAAACTGACTACAGCAGAAACACGCAAAGCTCTGTAAAGGTTCTGCCCAGATCTAAGGAAAGCAAAAATGTAGAGAACAAAAAATGAAATTCTAAAAGAACGAGCAACTTTCAACGTGTATTACCTGCTTGTGAAATGCAAATGATTAGCAGTTCCGCACAACAGCAGAAATAAGAGTAACAAGTTCTATAGTCCATATATATAATGAAAGATTGCACAGCAGATTTCTCCTTCAGAAATCTCATTTGAATGTTGGTTATTTATCAGAAGATTGTGTTACGCCTCTTGTTAAGAAACCGAAATGTTTACGAGCACGTGTTAGAAATTGATTGCGGCAGTATCGTAGCCTAATGAGACGGTGGTTTAACGTTCTGCCGTAATGTTACTCGTGTTGATCGGGATTCCATGACTGTCATGTGAATAGAAAGGGTGGTCAGAAACAGTCTCAAAAATTTGTTATGGTGTTAGATATTGTGTTGTGCTGAGAAATATAAGGAGTATTCACATGAAAATGTACGAAACGTCGTAACAACCCGACCGGTTGAAATCTGCATTTGCAGCTTTGGGATAAGTAGGAGGCACCTAGGGAGGCAATTTCGTGTCCGGCGTGGCTGCGCGCATGTGCGGGCACATGGCGCACAAGAGTAGCAGGCGGTTGCATGTGCCGTCTATTTGAAGCGGCAGTCTATGTGCGAACATCATGGCGTTCACATTGAAAAATCCTAGCAATGAGAAGCAGCGAAGTGTTATCAGATTTCTGACTGTAGAAGGAGTTAAACCGGCTGATATTCATCGCCGGATGGTGACCGTTTACGGAGGAGACCGTGTGTCCGACAACCCAGTAAGAAAGTGGAGTACACGTTTACGTAGCCCGCCCGGCTAACCGCTCGGTCTCACGCGCAGCTTTCCGAGCGGAAATGCGTGCCGGTCCCCTTCACAAATCCACCCAGCAGATTAGTGTCTAGATCCGGTGTACCGGCTAGCCTGTGGATGGTTTTTAGCCGGTTTTCCATCTGCCTCGGCGAATGCGGGCTGGTTCCCCTTATACTGCCTCAGTTACACTATGTCGACAATTGCTGCGCAATCGTTGTCTCCACGTCCACGTACACCATAATTAATCTACCACGCAAACATTTGGGGTATACTCGTCTGGTATGAGACGTTCCCGGAGGGGGATCCACTGGGGGCCGAACCGCACAATAACCCTGGGTTCGGTGTGGGCGGCGGTGGGGTGGGTGGACTGCTCTGGCCTGTTGTGGGGTTGTGAACCACTGAGGGCTATGGCGCCACGAAGCCTCTCTGTCGATTCTAGATCCCCGGTTCAATAACCAACACAATACTCACACACCCATTTTCGTGAAGGCCGGGGGCGTTTGAGTGGCGATCCGACACCACGACACGCATACATGGTCACGGTGGCCGAACTCACCGACAAGGTGAACGACCTTGATTGGCTTGTCATAATGCAAGTGTTAGCAGTGACTGTGGAGGCCACTGTTGCAACAGTGCAGGGAGTTGTGTACAGTACCGGAAGGCGTGTGTGCAGTGGGCTTCGAAGAAGCTCAGCAAAAGTAATCTGTCCTGGCATTATGAGGACCCTGCCTTCCTGGGGTGGATCTTCGCAGGTGACGAGAGCTGGTGCCGTCACGTCGAGCCAGAGACGAAGTGTGACGGCATGTAGTGCAAGCATGCTTCGCCACCTCCTCCTAAAAAAATTCAGAGTTGTGCACTCAGTAGGCGCACCGCATTTTTCAACGTCCGAAGCCCGATACTCATCGAACTCATCGAGCATGGAAAAACCGTTAACAGTGACGTGCACTGTGAGGCACTCTGTAGCCACGTCAAGTCCGTCAAGAATAAACGGCCTCATGGAGGGAGTGGCTCTGCTCCACGATAACGTGCGTCCACACGTTTCCAGGGTCACACAAAGTGAAAAGACCAAGTTGAATAGGGAGCTGCTTGAGCGTCTACCCTACAGCCCGTGCTTGTAGCCCTGCGACTCCCGTGTGTTGGGTCCACTAAAAAGCATCTTAGAGGGATGCGCTTGAACTCAGACGGTCAACTGAACGACACAGCAACAGGAATTCTGTGAACAGGGAATTCTTCGGCTTGTGAACCAGCGGAATAGTTATCCTTAGGCTTCTAGTGATTATTTTTGAATAAAGACTTCAATTCACCCTATCTTTTCTTCTGAACTCGCCTAATAATTTTAAGAACACCTACGTTGCGTAGTTTCCGAGTTAATTATTACGGAAGGTAGCCAGTCAGATTGTTGGGCGCACAAATTCAAGGGACCCGGCAGCGACAGTATCGCCCGACGTGTTCATCGTTTGGTTTGCTAAACACAAAAATTCTGCATGGGAAGATAGTAAGGATCGAACCGAAGCCAAAGGCTGAGCAGTCTCTTGCGCTGTCATCTACTGTATGAGAACAACTGACACCAACTGGCGGGCCGCTTCAATCTGAGCGCGCAGCTGCCTGATTGGCTAACTTCATTGCTAATTAACTCGGAAACGTCTCAGTGTACCGATTTTTTTTCGTAACAGTAATTTCTTAGCACAGCCTACCCTGCGACACACTTATAAGAATTTCAGGGGAGGGGCGTAACACCCTGCAGGATCGCAGTGACGTCGTCTGATGCGTGACATATTGTTCACTCAGCAGTGGAAGAGTGTACAGCCGCATCAGGTGCCCTGCGTTAGGCTTCATGTCTGCAGCAGAGCAAGTATGCTCAGCGAAGACACGATGGCGTGCTATTGACAACGGATTTCAAATTGATTCCATATTTCTAGATTTCCAGAAGGCTTTTGAAACTGTACCACACAAGCAGCTTGTAGTGAAATTGCGTTCTTATGGAATATCGTCTCAGTTATGTGACTCGATCCGTGATTTCCTGTCAGAGAGGTCACAGTTCGTAGTAACTGACGGAAAGTCATCGAGTAAAACAGAAGTGATTTCTGGTGTTCCCCGAGTTATTCTATGGGCCCTTTGCTATATAAACGATTTATGAGACAATCTGAGCAGCTGTCTTAGGTTGTTTGCAGATGATTCTGTTGTTTACCTACTATTAAATTCATCAGAAGACCAAAACAAATTGCAAAACTATTTAGAAAAGGTATCTGTATGGTGCAAAACTACGCAATTGACGCTAAATAATGAAATGTGTAAGGTCATCCACATGGGTGCTAAAAGGAATCCGGTAAAGTTCAGTTACACGATAAATCAGTTAAATTTAAAGGCGGTAATTTCAAATAAATACCTAGGAATTATGAACAACCTACGTTGGAAGGTACACATAGAAAATGTTGTGGGGAAGGCTAACCAAACACTGAGTTATATTGGCAGGACTTTTAGAAAATGTAACAGATCTACTAAAGAAACTGCCTACAGTACACTTGTTCGTCCTCTTTTAGAATACTGCTACACGGTGTGGGACTCTTACCAGATAGGACTGACAGAGTACATGGAGAAAGTTCAGAGAAGGGCAGCACCTTTTGTGGTATCGTGAAATAGGTGAGAGAGTGTCACTGAAATGATACAGGGTTTGGGGTAGACATCATTAAAACAAAGGCGTTTTTCGTTGCGACGGCATCTTCTTACGAAATTCCAGTCACCAACTTTCTCCTTTGCATGCGAAAATATTTTGTTGACACCGACCTGCATCGGGAGAAACGATCACCATTATAAAATAAGCGAAATATAAGCTCGCACAAAAAGGTACAAGTGTTCGTTTTTTCAGCACGTTGCATCATATTGAAATAATAGATTGTAAAAGTGGTTCAATGAACGCTCTGCCGGACACTTAAACGTGATTTTCAGAGTATCCATGTAGATGTAGACATGTTTATTTTGAGGTTCAATTGCCACTCGTTGCACCAAACGTCGGTCCTCTGCAGGTCTTCCACTATTTCGCTACACCATTTCTAATGTTGCGACTTTTATGTATAAAATAGCAACGTCCGCGAAATACCTCTTGGAACTTCCAACATTCTCTACCAGGTGATTTATACACAGTGTGAAAAGTACTGGTCCTGTAACGCTCCATTGGTGCACACCAGAAGTCACTCTTGCCTTTGAACACTTCTCTCCGTACAGAATGACTTGTGTCCTGTTTGCTAGAAGCCTCTCAGTCGATTCACAAAATTGGTCTGATCCTCCATACGCTCGTATTTAATTCATTAGGCGACAGTGCGGAACTGTATCGAATACTCATACAATGAAAGCTTTCACGAACAGATGTTTCAGCTGCTGAGAATTCTTCCGGCTTGTACGTCGTGGTCCATGGAACACTTCAATTCCTGACGTTTCGTCCAAGGCTACGCTGCACATGTTCGGAGGTGCTTCTGGTTGTGCTGACTCTTGCCGACTGACGAGTCAAGCGGCCTAAATACCGTGGAAAGTGGGCGTGGTCTGGATTTCACGTGATAGCAGAGATAAACTTTGTCAAAGATTAAAAAAATTAACTATCGATCATAGTACGTCAAAGATAAAAATTTCTCATCGATTCTGTTGCGCTAGAGTCCATATATCACTGAGTTTCATGGCTTCTTCTTCTATGTTAAAATTATCCTATGTTTATATATTTCGATGGTTTCTCTATAGCCGTGGATGAAAGTTCGTCATAGTACATAAAATTTCAGTTTCCGGAAATTTCACTACGTGATAACCTGATTGAAGTGCATGTTCCGCCACGGCTGATTTGTCTATTTTCCCTAGTCGGCAAAGACTTTTATGTTACTTCAACCGTTTATTAACACTTCTCTTTGTAGTTCCAATGACCTTGCCACACGTACACGGAATCTTATATACATCACTTGCAGACAGAGGGAGACGTTTATCCTTAACCGAACGAAGTGTTTGGCCTATTTTCTTAGTTGGTCTGAAAATCGGTCATCGAAATATATAAACATGGGATAACTTTAATAGAAAAGAATAAGCAACGAAACTCAGTGATATATGGACTGTGGCGCTACAGAATCAATGAGTAATTTTTATCTTTGACGTACTATGATCGAAAGTTAAATTTTTTTATCTTTGACAAGGTTTATCTCTGCTATCACGTGAAATCTAGGCCACGCCCACTTTCCACGGTAGTTTTGCGGCTCTTCGACGACTGACTGGTCAGTCGGCAAGACTCAGCACAACCACAAGTACCTCCGAAGATGTGCAACGTAGCCTTGGACGAAACGTCAGGCATTGAAGAGTTCCATGGACCGCAGCCATACAACCAGGAAGAATTCTCAGCAGCTTTATCGAATACCTTTCGGGACTTAAGGAACTAGCTACCTACCTGGGCATCTATACCTACTACTTTCTGTGTCTCGTGGACTAACAGTAGTTGACACGTTCCGTAGTAATGCTTTCATCTTTCGCGGGAAGCGCTTCGGACCGTCTTGCTTCGCCGCTGCCGCTCGGCTCCATTTGTTGCTTCGGGCGCCACGCACCGCCTCTTATGGCCTGTAGGAAAACACGTCTGCCGCGCCACTGATCAGATACCTGTCCCACCGCGCGACCGGTGATTTTCTGCGGCGCCGCGCGTTCTTTTATTAGCGAGAGGAAAGTAACACAGGAGGTAAATTCTATATTATGATGTTAGCGAGAGAAAACAAGCACTTCGCCGTAACTGCGCGCGGCTACCGAAACAACAGGCATTATCTGCTGACCTGTTTGCTGGTAGCGATATTAATTTTAGTGGTCAGCTCGGTGGACCTACCAATATTTGACTTTCTCCAGCTTTGACAGTGACAGAGTGGCCACACCCATCAGATGAAAGATTCTGCAAATGAATGGGTTCGGATATCTGTGTAACGTATCTGTCGCCGCTCACGCAGCACGAGTCTCGTTTGATTTTATCGCCATGTTACAGAGAAGAAAGAAGGAATTTCGACCAAGACCATCGACATATACCTGACAAGTAGATCCATTAAATTGCGGGCGTGTAGTCGCGTAAATTCCACTTAATTTCCTAATTTTTCAGCCGAACACCGTTCGGCTATCTTTAGGGTGAGCTGAAGGACTTACTTTACACAATCATATTTACATCAGTACTCCGCAAACCACCTAGCGATGTGGTACAGAGGGTTCTTCTGCTACCATTCATTCGTCTCCCCTTTCCCTCTTCCACCCCCGACTGACACGTGGGCAGAATGATTATTGGTAAGCCTATGTAGTAGCTCTAATTCCTTGAATTTACTCTCCGTGGTAATATTGTGAGATATACATTACTGGCCTTAAAATTGCTACACCACGAAGATGACGTGCTACAGACGCGAAATTTAACCTACAACACCTACAACGTGCTGACGTGCTGACAGCAGTTGACCGGCGTTGCCTGGTGAAACGTTGCTGTGATGTCTCGTGTAAGGAGGAGAAATGCGTACCAACACCTTTCCGACTTTGTTGGTCGACACCCAATGACTGTCAGCAGAATATGGAATCGGTGAGTTTAGGAGTGTAATACGGAAAGCCGTGCTGGATCCTAGCGGCCTCGTATCACTAGCAGTCGAGATGACAGACAGCTTATCCGCATGGCTGTAACGGATCGTGCAGCCACGTCTCGTTCCCCGAGACAACAACCATCTGCACGAACAGTTCGACGACGTTTGCAGCAGCATGGACTATCATCTCGGAGATCATGGCTGCGGTTACCCTTGACGCTGCAACACAGGCAGGAGCGCCTGCGATGGTGCACTCAACGACGAACCTGGGTGCACGAATGGCAAAACGTCATTTTTTGGGATGAATCCAGGTTCTGTTTACAGCATCATGATGGTCGCATCCATGTTTGGCGACATCCCGGTAAACGCACATTGGAAGCGTGTATTCGTCATCGCCAAACTGGCGTATCACCCGGCGTAATGGTATGGGGTGCCATTGGTTACATGTCTCGGTCACCTCTTGTTTGCATGGCGGCACTTTGGACAGCGGAAGTTACATTTCAGATGTGTTACGACCCGTGGCTCTTCCCTTCATTCGATCCTTGCGAAACCATACATTTTAGCAGGATAATTCACTACCGCATGATGCAGGTCATGTACGGGCCTTTCTGGATACAGAAAGTGCTCGATTGCTGCCCTGGCCAGCACATTGTCCAGATCTCTCACCAATTGAAAACGTCTGGTCAATGGTGGCCGAGCAACTGGCTCGTCACAATACGCCAATCACTACTCTTCATGAACCGTCGTATCGTCTTGAAGCTGCATGGGCAGCTGTACCTGTACACGCCATCCAAACTCTGACTTAATGCCCAGGTGTATCAAGGCCGTTATTACGGCCAGAGGTGGTTGTTCTGGGTACTGATTTCTCAGGATCTATGCACCCGAATTGCGTGAAAATGTAATCATATGTCAATTCCAGAATAATATATTTGTCCAATCCCGTTTATCATCTGCATTTCTTCTTTGTGTAGCAATTTTAAAGGCCATTAGTGTGTGTGGGAGAACTCTTCCCGGCAGTACTCTCGACATTTCAGTACTCAACCAACCCGCGATGCACAACGCCTCTCTTGTAGCGTCTGCCTATAGAGTTTGTTTTACGTTCTTGCAACGCTCTCGCACCGACGAAACGATCCCTTGACGATTTGAGCTGCTATTCGTTGGATCTTATTTATGCCTTCTGTCACTGATATCTGGTAAGGGTTCCAGACAGATGAACAGTACTCAAGAATTGGTCGAACAAGCGCCTAGTAAGCCACTTCTTTCGTGGATGGTTTACATTTCATTAAAAATTTTCCTATAACTCGCTGCGTGTCATCTCCTTCTCCTACTATATATTTTATGGCGTCATCCACTTAGGGTCCTCATCATAGTTACTCTTAGATATTTTACGGCAGACACTGTTTCCAGCATTTTGCCACCAGTAGCGTAGCTGTAGAGTAGTGGATTTCTTTTCCTGTGTATGCGCAGCACGTCACATTTATTGACGTTCAGGGTCAACTGCCAGAGCCGCATCAGTCATCAAAATTCTGTAGGTGACTCTGCAAATCTGGCTCTCTTGAGCTCTGCTACTTTAATATAGACAACCACAACATCTGCGAACAGTCTTAACAAGCTCCTGACGCTTTTTCCTAGGTAATTTATATGCATTTTAAAGAGTAACGGTTCTGTCACATTCTCTTTGGGTACATCGTAAATTTTATTCCGTTAAGATCAACGTGTTGAGTTCTATCTGCAAGGAAATCTTGAATCCAGTACGTTCTTTTAAACTCCCTGACTGCACCACTGCGTGCGTGGCCACGCGAGTTCAGAAAGACTGATCGAGTTCTGTAGCGTCAGTCTTTCGACTCACTCCAAAGATGGCCGAACGCCATACTGCCGAAATGTCAGAAGAAGAAGTGCAAGTTATGCAACTGCATGTCTGAAATTTAGTGGAGCAACCACTGCGCCGCGAAATCATGAAGATGCAAGCCTGGCAGATAGTACATCAATGAAATGAATAGCTCTATCTGCATACGGGATGTATGTCTACGGGGCTAGTTGAAAATGTGTGCCCCGATCGGGATTCAAACCCAGGACCTCCTGCTTACATGACAGACGCTCTATCCATTATTTATTTATTTATTTATTTTGCAGTTTGTTGGTATTTGTTCAAAAACGGTTCAAATGGCTCTGAGCACTATGGAACTTACATCTGTGGTCATCAGTCCCCTAGAACTTAGAACTACTGAAACCAAACTAACCTAGGGACATCACACACATCCATGCCCGAGGCACGATTCGATCCTGCGACCGTAGCAGTCGCGTGGTTCCGGACTGAGAGCCTAGAACCGCTAGACCACCGCAGCCGGTGTTCGTAATTGTTCGTTGTAATTGATGGCAGCGAACGTCACGTGACATGGATTGGAGTTCGTCGTTGATCCGTTCGCTCAGTTTTTTTATTACAGAGACCAGCTCTCTGACCGAACACACTGAGCTACCGTGCCGGTGAGCGCTTCACGATTTTGCGTGTCATCCTTGCGCAGTGGCCATGCTAATCCTCTCTGTATCGTTCCAGTTTTAGTATATGTACCGCCGAAGCGAGTACTACCCACATTCCTAACTTATTGTCCCGCACGATATTCGTAGTGCCCCTGCCCATTACACTCGTTATTCGTGGCTTTTCCGACAATCAAAAAATCGTTCTAATGGCTCTGAGCGCTATGAGATTTAATATCTGAGGTCGTCAGTTCCCTAGAACTTAGAACTACTGAAACCTAACTAACCGAAGGACATCACACACATCCATGCCCGAGGAAGGATTCCAACTTGCGACCGCAGTGGTCGCGCGGTTCCAGACTGAAGCGCCTAGACCCGCTCGGCCACACTGGCCGACTCCGTTAATCAATTGGGAATCATGGAGACCTCTGTCGAGATTGTAAACATCACAAACTGCGTAGAAATTGTGGTCCCAGTTATATTATTGTCTCTGTAGTATTTCCACAAAACGAAAATAAACGGCTTTTAGGACTGTAACTGTAACAAACATAGCCGACTATTCCGTCAGTTTCAAGCAAATCATGTTTATGTGAATTCCTAAGGGTCCAAACTGCAGATTTCATCGGTCCCTAGGCTTACACACTACTTAAACCAACTCAAGCTAAGAACAACACACATACCCTTGTCCGAGGGACACGTTGAACCTCTGGCGCGAGGGGCCGCGCAATCCGTGACATGGCGCCTCAAACCGCGCGGCCTGCAAATGCTGATGAGGGGTGTGTTGGAAAGAGATGCTTCCGAATTTTTTATTCTGTTTTATTTATATCTGTTCAGATATTAAATTCCATGCATATTACTCGGTCCACTTTTGCAACTTGAGTCAGCGAATCGAAACTCTTTGCCGGCTGGGGTGGCCGATCGGTTCTAGGCGCTGCAGTCTGGAACCGGGCAACCTCTACGGTCGCAGGTTCGACTCCTGCCTCGGGCATGGATGTGGGTGATGTACTTAGGTTAGTTAGGTTTAAGGAGTTCTAAGTTCTAGGGGACTGATGACCACAGCAGTTAAGTCCCATAGTGCTCAGAGCCATTTGAACTATTTTGCAACCTTTTGCCGCTAGACGGCTCCGAATTGTAGCACGTTACATGGTGATTTGTAACGTAACTATGTCGGTGCCTGAGAAACAGCGTGCTGTAATGGAGTTTTAACCACAGGAAACGTGTCTCCAGTTGAAATCCATAGAAGAATGAAAGCTGTGTAAGGTGATGATTGTTTCAACGTCAGTAATGTGCTACGCTGTGTTGTTCGAGACCGTAATGAAGGAAATGGTGGAGCTAATGTGAACACGTGTGATGGAGCTCAGAATGGACAACAGCATATGTGCTTTTGAAGTGGCAATATGTACTGACCGAGCGAGGTGGCGCAGTGGTTAGCACACTGGACTCGCATTTGGGAGGACGACGGTTCACTTCCGCACCCAGCCATCCTGATTTAGGTTTTCCATGATTTCCGTAAATCGCCCCAGGCAAATTCCGTGATTGTTACTTCGAAAGGGCACTACCCTCCCTAATACGATGAGACCGATGACCTCGCTGTTTGTTCCCTTCCCCCAAACAACCCAACCAATATGAAGTGAACACATTGTATTCATTACTTTGAATCGTATCAAGAACATGTATCAACCAATAAAAGCATTTTCACATATATGACAAATATCAAAACGCAAAGAGTAAATTGCTTCCTCAAAAAGTAAATATTTTTCCCTAATTCGTGTAATACTCTTCAATCCATAAGTACCTTATACTACGCACTTTCTAAAGCTGCCTATGTTCTTCCTAGGTTCAAGCTAACTCCATACCAAATTTTATTAAAATCGATGCAGCGTTTTAGCTATGGAAAAGTAACGGATAGAGTAACTTTTGCATTTATAATTTAGGTTTGGATAAAACTTTAAAGTATGATAGCTTTTCTTCCGTGATCAGATTTTCATGAAATAAAGCCTATACGATATCACAAGCCATGCTCAAGTTACATGTGAAAACCCCATGAAAAAGATTAGCATGTTCAAACATACAGATACGAAAATTTTAAAGCATTATATTTTCTTTTCCGTGATCCGATTCTGATGTAATTAGGCCTGAACGGTGCCCCAAGCGTCAGTCAAGTAACCTGCGAAAACGCCATGAAAATTCGTCTAGTAGTTTTGGAGATTAGCGTGATCAAACAGATAAAGTGACATAAAAGACGATTTTAGCAAAACTTTCAATCTTTAATTCACACTATCTTTTTTTTCGCCATTCGATTTTGAAGTACATACGGTGCTCCAAACTACGCTCAAGTTACCTCTAAAAGGCTCATGAAAATTCGAGAAGATTTGTAGAATCATGTTCAAACAGACAAACAGGCAGGCCGACAGTTTCACATATTTATTGTTAGTAGAGAAGATACAGATGTTGTGAACTGAACTGATAAATTGATCTTCAAATGAAGGCCCCTTGTTGTGTGCTGAAAATGATACGAATATTAAAACAATATAATATGAAAAATTTCAGTTTACTCTTATTATCATTCACAAAACAACAGATCTGCTGTGACGGATTGGGCTTTAGAAGCAAGACACTGAATTTGGCGCGACTACACATCTGTCACAACGAGGGTGGATGCCTTATTTGATAACATAAAAACAGAAGCGAGTACGGTACACTATGAGAAAAGTGTCTTAATAAAGACGGCACATAAAACTTAATAGAGCTCGGGATCGCCATCGGGAGGTTGAAGCGGCCCAGCAGACGCGGGACGTAAATATTGCCATATGTGGGAATGATCTGAGCATCAGTGACGTCACAGCCGGCAACACAACTACATAGTTACGAAACCGTCTAGGACACGGTAGTCCGTTATCAACTGGCAATGGTCGAAGAGAATTTGGTCAAAAGCTCGTGGAATTTAACCACTTCAAACGAATTGAAGCCTAAGAATATTTTATCTATTCATATGCCTCTTGTTTCCAGTACACATTTGTTCTGTCTGTTTATCGCTGCTACAATATAAGGTATCCTATAACACACTATTATGAAAGGATTATTTGATTATTGCACTGTGTGTGTGTTGAATTATCTAAAGGACATTCACATACCTGTGCCATACATATCACAAATTAGTAAAGTGTCAACTCGAAGTAGCTGATCTTTAATTGAAACTTGGGACAACAGTTATCCATTCTGCACGTACTTCAATTAATTGAAAACAGTAAATCATTTCTCACTATACACTTCAATCAAGGTCAGGCAATGCATTACCATTTTTGTGGAAGTGCAACGGTCTGTACTGAAGATAATCCTTAAAGGCATTACTGACATTTGTCTGTAGTAGCACCTTTCTGCAGTAAAAGTTGTAAGCCTTATGAACTCGGTACCGGATTTTGGACCACACCGTCTATCCCACATTTCTGCTTATGGTGCTTCGAAGTAGACACCTCATGTGAGTGGTGTTGCTGGTCTAGAAATGTGGTCGGAATTGTAGTGTGTCCCTGTGAATATCGAGACATCCATAAATGAACAAATTCCCTACTCATAAGAACATGCACTGAGGAGACAAAAGTCAAGGGTAGTGATATGCACATATAAAGATGGCGATAGTATCGCGTACACAAGGTATAAAAGAATAGTACATTGGCGGAGATGTCATTTGTACTCTGGCGATTCATGTGAAAAGGTTTCCGTCGTGATTATGGCCACACGACGGGAATTAATAGGCTTTGAAAATGGAATGGTAGTTGTAGCTAGACGCAGAGGACTTCCTATTTCGGAAATTGTTAGGGTATTCAGTATCGCGAGATCCACAGTGTCAAGAGTGTACCGAGAACATCAAATCTCAGGCATTACCTCTCACCACGGACAACGCAGTTGGTTCAAATGGCTCTGAGCACTATGGGACTTAACTGCTGTGGTCGTCAGTCCCCTAGAACGTAGAACTACTTAAACCTGACTAACTTAAGGACATCACACACATCCATGCCCGAGGCAAGATTCGAACCTGCGACCGTAGCGGTCGCGCGGTTCCAGACTGTAGCGCCTAGAACCGCTCGGCCACCCCGGCCGGCACAACGCAGTGGCCCACGGCCTTCACTTACCGACTGGGAGCAGTGACGTTTCCATAGAGTTATTAGTGCTTACAGACGAGCAACACTGTGTGAAATAACAGCATACATCAATGTTGGACGTAGGACGAACGTATCCGTTAGGACAGTGCGGAGAAATTCGGCGTTAGTAGGTTATCGAAGCAGACGACCGACGCGAGTGTCTGTGCTAACAGCGCGACATCGCCTGTAGTGCCTCTGATTGGCTCGTGGCCATATCGGTTGGACCCAAGACCACGAAAAACTGTCGTCTGGCCAGACATGTGCCGATTTTACTTGGTGACAGCTCATGGTAGGGCTCGAGTGTGGTGTAGACTCCAAGAAACTATAGATTCAGCTTGGCCACAAGGCATTGTGCACCATAATGGTGAGGCCTGTCTTTACGTGGGTGGACTGGTTCCTCTGCTCGAACTGAACCGATCACTGACTCAAATGGATGCGTTCGGCTAGTTGGAGACCATTTGCAGCCATTCATGGACTTACACAAGTTTCCAAACAACTGACTGAATTGTCACCGGACCACATTTACTTGCGACTGGGTTGAAAGACATTCTGGACAATGATGTTGTTGTTGTTGTGGTCTTCAGTCCTGAGACTGGTTTGATGCAGCTCTCCATGCTACTCTATCCTGTGCAAGCTGCTTCATCTCCCAGTACCTACTGCAACGTACATCCTTCTGAATCTGCTTAGTGTACTCATCTCTCGGTCTCCCTCTACGATTTTTACCCTCCACACTGCCCTCCAATGCTAAATTTGTGATCCCTTGATGCCTCAAAACATGTCCTACCAACCGATCCCTTCTTCTAGTCAAGTTGTGCCACAAACTTCTCTTCTCCCCAATCCTATTCAATACCTCCTCATTAGATACGTGATCTATCCACCTTATCTTCAGTATTCTTTTGTAGCACCACATTTCGAAAGCTTCTATTCTCTTCTTGTCCAAACTAGTTATCGTCCATGTTTCACTTCCATACATGGCTACACTCCAAACAAATATTTTCAGAAATGACTTCCTGACACTTAAATCTATATTCGATGTTAACAAATTTCTCTTCTTCAGAAACGCTTTCCTTGCCATTGCCAGTCTACATTTTATATCCTCTCTACTTCGACCATCATCAGTTATTTTACTTCCTAAATAGCAAAACTCCTTTACTACTTTAAGTGTCTCATTTCCTAATCTAATTCCCTCAGCATCACCCGATTTAATTGGACTACATTCCATTATCCTCGTTTTGCTTTTGTTGATGTTCATCTTATATCCTCCTTTCAAGACACTGTCCATTCCGTTCAACTGCTCTTCCAAGTCCTTTGCCGTCTCTGACAGAATTATGATGTCATCGGCGAACCTCAAAGTTTTTACTTCGTCTCCATGAATTTTAATACCTACTCCAAATTTTTCTTTTGTTTCCTTTACTGCTTGCTCAATATACAGATTGAATAACATCGGGGAGAGGCTACAACCCCTGCACAATGATATGGCCAACCAAATCGTTGGATGTGAACCCCACCGAACATTCATGGGATATAATCCAGAAGTCAGTTCGTGCACAAAATTCTGCACAGGCGACACTTTCGCGATTATGGACGGCTATGTGTGTAGCTTGGCTCAATATTTTCAGGGGACTTCCAACGACGTTTTGATTCCATGCCACGTCCAGCTGCTACACCACTCCGACCAAAAGACAGACACGATGTTATTAGCTATCCCAAGACTTTTGTCATCTCAGTGTACTTCGGGTAGCACCAAACACCGATGCTCATTAACCACATACTTGTACTCTACATCAGTTGTAAAATTGCGTGAATGTACCAAGAAATCGCAGGAGCTACAGTTTGTAACCGCGCGACCGCTACGGTCGCATGTTCGAATCCTGCCTCGGGCATGGATGTGTGTGATGCCCTAAGGTTAGTTAGGTTTAAGTAGTTCCAAGATCTAGGGGACTGCTGACCTCAGAAGTTAAGTCCCATAGTGTTCAGAGCCATTTGAAACTTCTTTTGAAATCGCAGGATGTTTGCCACTGTTTCATCTTTTTCAGAGGTGTAGCTGTACGCTTGATGAAAAGTCACAACGAAATGTCTGGTCATTGCAGGCAGTCTGTCCATTTAGTGGAAGTAGCGTTGTGAATATAGTACGGAGGGGCAATGTCTATTTGATGCTCCCAGCAGATCGGTCGACAAGAGAAGATTTGACTCCAGTTCCAAGTCTGCCAAACAACTATTTCCATCACTGCGTTGGTCTTAACTTGTTGTCATCAATAATGTATTCCTTATTATGCAGAGTTATGGTAAGCTTGGTGGTAGATAAGTGGAAGATAAAGACAACATCCCTTCGGAATTTCTAGAATCATTGAGGGAAATGGTAACCAAATGACAATTCAAGCTGGTTTGTAGGCTATATGTGTAAGGAGATATATCATCGGATTTTCGGAAAAATATCATCCGCAAAACCACAAGATAGCAAAGGCAGATAAGTGAAAGAGCTCTTGCACAATTAGTACAGTCAGATTCGGGAGCTACTAATGACGACCACTTTATCTTTAGGTAAGGTAAAAAAAGGCAGCACGGACGCAGTACGTGACTTTGCGCTTAGTAATGGAAGTAAGACTTTAAGAAATGTGAAGGTACCTTCATAGGGTTCGTCGACCGTGATAAGCGTCTGACAGTATAAAATAGTGTAAGAAGTTGAAAATTCTCAGGGAAATAGATGTTACTTCTCGGGGAAGACAGGAGCTATACAATATGTACAAGAACCACGAGGGAAAAATAAGAATGGAAGACCAATAACGAAGTGTACGGACTGGGAAGTGTATAAGGCAGGGGCAGAGTCCTTAGCCCATATTGTTCAATCTATACAGAGGAGAAGCAATGAAGAAAATAAACTGAAGTTCCAGTAGTGGGATTAAGATTTAGGCAGGAAGGACGAAAAGTGAGCATATACGTCTGTCTGTAGTGGAGTAAGAGCTTAGAAATATAATTTATAACGCTGTGTCCAGTAGAAACACAGGGGAGAAAGCAGTAACACTAAATAAGGGAATACGGCGAACCATTCCAAACCATTCAATGGACGAACAATCTTAAAAAGAATGTGGCGATGCCTGGACAACACTTCTTGTCGACACTCGTTATCCACTGATAAGGGCATGTTTACCAGATACCACATATTTCGCATCCGCGGTTGATGTGTGAGAAAACCGAACTGCAAAATATGAGCAATTTTCGAGCTGGAGCAAGAACTATACTGCCACCTTTAATCGCTTACGTTAATATTTCTCCCCGTCTTAGTTAAGAGGAAAAACACTCTCGCACAGAAGTAATCCCTTCTTCAATAATGCTTTACAATGCGGAATGAGTGTAATTGAGGAAGAGAATATCTATTACCTACGTCTTATGAACCCGCAGTTCTCCTTGAATAGCGGAGAAAGGCCTCATTAGCCACGGTTGCAGAGGAACACATTATGCGGCGTAAAAAGCGGTCAAGTTACGTGAACGTGTTTTATTGGCTTTTAAAAGAGAAGAAAACCTTATATAGCTATCTAAAGCACTGCATCTAGAACGGCGATAACTGCTACTGCAGCTCTTTGTAAAACAGTGTCTTGAGCAATATCTCCAGCAGTAGCTATAACAATCGGTGGCTACATTCCAACTCGTTTGCATACTGTCGTTATGAAACAGAATGCAAACTGTAAAGTTTTCGTGCTACCTTCATATAATACAGCAATTCTGACCCTCGCTACAATTGCTTGTGTGTTCGAGATAAGAACATCACGGAACAAATACAAATAGAATATCAAATTCAACATTTAATAACTGATGTACAGTTAAATCATATGTTGAAACTTTTGGAATCAATAATGGATTACGCGAAGTGTCTTCAGAATGTTAGTTCTATAACGCCGCATTGAGTCACCCAGATGTGAAATCAAAGTTATTTCGTGTCATCCACTGCATGCCCATGCCACGTTAGAAGGTGATCGAGGAAAGGATGGGAGACGGTTACATGCATGTAGGACGATTACATATTCTCTAATCGATGTTTCACTTTCACAGAGCGTGAGTAACGGAATACATTTTCGAGCGTATTTTATCCGGGACCATTGTCGCTACACCATATTGTGATTACTTTCACCGCCGATTCAATTTCACAGTTACTGTGGCGTTAGTAGTTACCAAACTAGTGGTTTGCGACTCTGTTACAACAGTGTCAACAGTGGCGAAATAATAGACACAATCGGAATTTGTGATATGGCGGATATCTTCTGACAAATGAAAACATGGTCTGACATTTGTGACAACATTTAAAAAATCAAATAGATAATCAGTTCAGATAGCCTGATACATCTTCAGGAAAGAGTTACATGTACAACCGCTTGTGGTATTACAAAACTACTTTCTGTTCACTTAGGTACATCAGGGCATCTGGAGTGGCAATAATTGGATATTTTGGAAACAGAAATTTCATTGAGGACAGATAACATGCAGTTCAGTGCACAGCAATGTAATGTAGTGGCGCCTATGACATGTAGAGCCTTTGGTAGCACTGAAATTGATCGGTAACATCATGAGGTGTGTCCAAAAGCGTAATTCCTCCACTGTTGGTTCTTTCCAACACTTATCAGGGTGTGTTCTAAGAACACCAGAGGAAGGTCTTACACAAGCAAGAACAGTATTGTCTGATCCCGCTACCTCTTTCTTACGACAGCAGGAGCAGAATACAAAATGCATATTGAATGCAACGATCCTTCCATTCAACTACAATGTGTAGAGTGTCAACCCAAACTGTGTTGCGTCGTGTTTTGAAGAGGGCCTCGATGTACATAAACCAAACATAATGCATGTTTTGGGTGCAGAAGTTTCGTTGTGGAAAAGTAAAATGCAGTTTCAATAGTGCTGAGATTGACAGTCGGTGCATTTACACTGAGATGACATGGGATAGGGATAGCGACATGCACGCACATAGATGGCGATAGTATACCGCGTACACAAGGTATTAAAGGACAATGCATTGATGGTGCTGTCAAATGTACTTAAGTGGTTCGTGTGGAAAGTTTTCCGACGTCATTATGGCCACACGACGGAAACTGACAGACTCTGAACACGGAAGGGAGCTAGACGTATGGGACATTCCATTTCGGAAATCGTTAGGGAATTCAATATTCCGAGATCCACAGAGTCAAGAGTCTGCCGAGAACACCAAATTTCAGGCATTACTTCTCACACTCATGTAGAGCTGTCAGTGTTAACAGACACGCAACACTGCGCGAAACAACCGCAGAAATCAATTTGAGGCGTATGGCACGTATTAGTTTGAACAGTGAGGGGAAATTTTGGAGTTAATGGGCTATACCAGAAGACGACCGACGCCAGTGCCTCTGCTAACAGCACAACACCGCCTGCAGCGCCTCTGCTGATCTCATGACCATACCAACTGGACCCTTGATAAATAAAAACCGTGGCCTAGTCAGACGAGACGCGATTTCAGTTGGCAAGATCCGGAGGTAGGGTTCGAGTGTGGCGCAGGCCCCACGAAGCCATGAAGCCAAATTGTCAACAACGCCCTGTGCAAGCTGGTGGTGACTCCATAATGGTGCGAGCTGTGTTTACATGGAATGTTCTACTACTTGGAGATCATTTGCAGCCATTCATGAACTTCATGTTCCCAAACAATGATGGAATTTTTATGCATGACAATGCGTCACGTCACCGGGCCGCACTTATTCGCGCTTCGTTTGAAGAGCATTTTGAAAAGTTCGAGCGAATGGTTTGGCCATTCAGATCGCCCGACATGAATCTCACCGAACATTTATAAGCCATAGTCGAGAGGACAGTTCGTGTGCAGCAGCAATAGCTCGCAGTTATGGACGGCTGTGGAAGGGGCATGACTGTATATTTCTGCAATGATTTGTTGAGTCAATGCCACAACGTGTTGCGGCACTACGCAGAGCAAAGGTAGGTCCTACACGATGTTAAGAGGTACCAAATGACTTTTGTCAGCTCAGTGTGTATCCATAGGGTGAGAGGAATATGAAGAAATGCCGAATTTATCTATGTACGTTTCGTACGCTACAGAAATATTTTTCTTCCAGCTGGGAAAACATGATGTAGTTCACTTGTATGAGGAAACCCCAAGGGACATGCAGCGGCAAGATGTGGATTTACCACCGCAGAAAAGGCAGTAGTCTACCGTCGTCGGATAAGGTGATTTGGTGAAGCTGAGAGTTGTTACAGGACTGCCAGGGGGTAGTGCTACGGGGCAAACCGTTACAGAAGCATACTACCGAATCCTCATGAGGAGGTTATAACACGCCACCAAGAAACTTGTGGACTCTAGCCAAAGGAGTATTTTTGCTCCCCGACAATGCACGAGCTGGGCTACACAAGACACAGTTCTTAAACCTCATACTCCTCCCCCCATATGTTTCTGTCTCCTTCCTTTTCTCTCAGATAACGAAACCATTTTGTGGTAGACACTTCCAGAAAGACGACGTTGTGGTTTTGTCCCAACAGCCAGTATGAACTAAAACACAAAGGAATTACAGACGCTGGCTATCGGACCAGACACAGTGGTCATCGCAGCTGCCCGCCTCCCGTCAGACCCGAATTCTCAGCTTATCCACAGACTACTAAAGGAGTGCCCCTTGCTCATTATCCACATTACTCGCGTCGTTTCGCCGATTCCCGTAAGGGTTTGAGCCTGGTGTGCATCTGCACTGAAGAGATCGGTTGGTCGTCCTCGCCTTAATTATATGTGATTTCTTCAGTGCAGATGCACGGGAATCGGCGAAATACCACGAGTAGTGGGGATAATGGCAAGGGCACTAAATTAACAGTGTGTGGATAAGTTGAGAATTTTGATCTGATGGGAGGCGTGCTAGGGTAGTCCGAGCAGTTGCGATGACCACCCTGTCTGGATGGGGCAGTAAGCAGAAGACATGGGTTCAGAGACCAGTCCAGCCACTTTCCCCGTTGTCGTTTCTTCGTTTTCCTTTGTTTCTTAGTTGCTCCAAAATCCATTGAGATGTGTTCCGTCTATACAACTAAAAGGAAGGTAGTTTGTTTCTCTCCATACGCATTTCGCTCCTTCTATTTATGAAACACCCTCAGTTTCTTTTTTTACATACAAAAAATATACTAAAGAGCCAAAGAAACTAGCACACCCATGAGCACGCGGAATTGCCGAAACACGACGTGGCATGTACTCGATTAATGTCTGAAGTAGTGCTCGAGGCAGTTGACACCATGACTCCTTGCAGGGCTGTCCATAAATCTGAGAATACGAGGAGATGGAGATCTCTGCTGAATATCACGTTGCAAGGCACCCCAGATATTTATTTATTTATTTATCTACTCGTCAAGTTCCGTAGCACCAAATTGCGTAGCAAATCTCCAAGGTCATTGAACGTGTCAGTACGTGAAATTACAACATAACCATAATAACAGATAAAAATAAATGTTCATTTACCTTAAAAAAAGTCAGTCCATAAATTTACGTAAACGCTATCAGTAATACAATAAAAATCAGCTTAATTTTTCAAGAAACTCCTCGACAGAATAGAAGGAGTGACCCATGTCAAAACTCTTCAGTTTCGATTTGAAAGAGCGTGGATTACTGCTACGATTTTTGAATTCGAGCGACAGTTTACTGAAAATAGATGCAGCAGTATACTGCACTCCTTTTTGTACAAGAGTTAAGGAAGTCCGATCCAAATGAAGGTTTGATTTCTGCCTAGTATTAACGGAGTGAAAGCTGCATACTCTTGGGAATAAACTAATTTTGGTAACAATACGACAATGAGGAAGATACGAATTGAGAGGCCAGTGTCAAAATACCGAGACCCATGAACAGAGGGCGACAGGAGGTTCGTGAACTACCACCCTTATTGCCAGAACCGCCCGTTTCTGGGCCAAAAATATCCTTTTAGAATGAGAAGTGTTACCCCAAAATATAACAACATTCGACAATAGCGAATGAAAGTAAGCAAAGTAGACAAATTTTCTTGTCGAACGATCACTGAAGAAACTCCAGAATGGTGGGAATTTAAGGAGATGGGACCTGGATAAACTGAAAAAAACCAGAGGGTGTACAGAGTTTCACGGAGAGCATAAGGGCACAATGGTCAGGAATGGGGGACAGAAATACCATAGTAGAAGAATGGGTAGCTTTGAGGAATGAAATAGTGAAGGCAGCAGAGGATCAAGAAGGTAAAAAGACGAGGGCTAGTAGAAACCCTTGGGTAACAGAAGAGATACTGAATTTAATTGATGAAAGGAAAAAATACAAAAATGCAGTAAGTGAAGCAGGCAAAAAGGAATACAAACGTCTCAAAAATGAGATCGACGGGAAGTGCAAAATGGCTGAGAAGGGATGGCTTGAGGAAAAATGTAAGGATGTAGAGGCTGATCTCACGAGGGGTAAGATAGATACTGCCTACAGGAAAATTAAAAAGACATTTGGAGAAAAGAGAACCACTTGTATGAATATCAAGAACTCAGATGGAAAGCCAGTTCTAAGCAAAGAAGGGAAAGCAGAAAGGTGGAAGGAGTATACAGAGGGTCTATACAAGGGCGATGTACTTGAGGACAATATTATGGAAATGGAAGAGGATGTAGATGAAGATGAAATGGGAGATACGATATTGCGTGAAGAGATTGACAGAGCACTAAAAGACCTGAGTCGAAGCAAAGCCCCCAGAGCAGACAACATTCCATTGGAACTACTGACGCCCTTGGGAGAGCCAATCCTAGCAAAACTCTACAATCTGGTGAGCAAGATTTATGAAACAGGCGAAATACCCTCAGACTTCAAGAAGAATATAATAATTCCAATCCCAAACAAAGCAGGTGTTACAGATGTGAAAATTACCGAACTATCAGTTTAATAAGCAACAGCTACAAAATACTAACACTAATTCTTTACAGAAGAATGGAAAAACTGATAGAAGCCGACCTCGGGGAAGATCAATTTGGATTCCGTAGAAATACTGGAACACGTGAGGCAATACCGACCCTACGACTTATCTTAGAAGAAAGATTAAGGAAATGCAAACCTACGTTTCTAGCATTTGTAGACTTAGAGAAAGCTTTTGACAATGATGACTGGAATACTGTCTTTCAAATTCTGCAAGTGACAGGGGTAAAATACAGGGAGCGAAAGGCTATTTACAATTTGCACAGAAACCAGATGGCAGTTATGAGAGTTGAGGGACACGAAAGGGAAGCAGTGGTTGGGAAGGGAGTGAGACAGAGTTGTAGCCTCTCCACGATGCTATTCAATCTGTATATTGAGCAAGCAGTGAAGGAAACAAAAGAAAAGTTCGGAGTAGGTATTAAAATGCATGGAAAAGAAATAAAAACTTTGAAGTTTGCCGATGACACTGTAATTCTGTCAGAGACAGCAAAGGACTTGGAAGAGCTGTTGAACAGAATGGACAGTGTCTTGAAAGAAGGATATGAGATGAACATCAACAAAAGCAAAACAAGGATAATGGAATGTAGTCAAATCAAATCGGGTGATGCTGAGGGAATTAGATTAGGAAACGAGACACTTAAAGTAGTAAAGGAGTTTTGCTATTTGGGGAGCAAAATAACTGATGATGGTCGAAGTAGACAGGATATAAAATGTATACTGGCAATGGCAATGAAGCAGAGAAATTTGTTAACATCGAGTATTGATTTAAGTGTCAGGAAGCCGTTTCTGAATGTATTTGTATGGAGTGTAGCCATGTATGGAAGTGAAACATGGACGATAAATAGTTTAGACAAGAAGAGAATAGAAGCTTTCGAAATGTGGTGCTACAGAAGAATGCTGAAGATTAGATGGGTAGATCACATAACTAATGAGGAGGTATTGAATAGAATTGGGGAGAAGAGGAGTTTGTGGCACAACTTGACTAGAAGAAGAGATCGGTTCGTACTAAAGAAGAGATCGGTTCGTAAGACATGTTCTGAGGCATCAAGGGATCACCAATTTGGTACTGGAGAGCAGCGTGGAGGATAAAAATCATAGAGGGGGACCAAGAGATGAAAACACTACGCAGATTCAGAAGGATGTAGGCTGCAGTAGGTACTGGGAGATGAAGAAGCTTGCACAGGATAGAGTAGCATGGAGAGCTGCATCAAACCAGTCTCAGGACTGAAGACCACAACAACAACAACACGATCACTCACTTCTGATACCGTTCGAATAGTAAAAATGGCAATATTAAACCTCTGAACAAGATCCTGAACGTGGGATTTTCACGACACCTTACTATTTATATGAGCACCTACAAATCTGAACTGTTTAGTTTCACTAATCGTATGCCCATTCTGTGAAATTAAAACGTCAGGTTTTGTTGAATAGTGTGTTAGAAACTGAAAAAACAGAGTCCTAGTGTGATATAGCGTTAGTTTATTTTCTACAACCCATGAACTCAGGTCATGTACTGCACTGTTTGAAACCGAGCCAACCTTTCACACAACCCCCTTTACTACCAAGCTAGTGTCATCAGCAAACAGAACTATTTTAGAGTTACCCATAATATTAGAGGTCATATAATTTATATAAATAAGGAACAGGAGTGGCCCCAACACTGGTCCCTGGGGCAACCCCCACTTGACAGTACCCTACTCTGACCCCACATCACAGCCGTTATCAACATTGTGAATAATGACCTTTTGCTGCCTGTTGCTAAAATAACAGGTGAACCACTTGTGAGGTACTCCCCGTATTCCGTAATATTCCAACTTCTGGAACAATATTTTGTAATCAACAAAATCAAATGCCTTAGTTAAATCAAAAAAGAAGCCAAGCGTTTGAAACCTTTTGTTTAACCCATCCAGTACCTCACAGAGAAAAGAGAATATAGCATTTTCAGTTGTTAAACGACTTCTAAAGCCGAACTGTACATTTGATAGCAAATCGTGTGACAATAAAATGAGCAATTATCCTTAAATACGTAGCCTTTTCAATAACTTTTGCAAACAATGATGGCATAGAAATAGGTCTAAAATTATCTACATTAACCCTTTCTCCCTTTTTATAAAGTGGCTTTACTACTGAGTGCTTTAATCCTTCAGGAAACTGGCCATTCCTAAAGGAAAAATTAGAAATAAGGCTAAATACAGTGCTAACATGTGCAGCACAGTACTTTAATATTCTGCTAGATACTCCATCATAACCACGAGAGTCCTTAGTCTTCAGTGACTTAATTATTGACTCAATCTCCTTCTTGTCTGTATCACAGAGTAATATTTCAGACATCAATCTCGGAAGGGCCTTTGCCAAGAAAGTTATATGATTTCGTGTAGAAACTATCTTTTTATTTAATTCACCAGCAGTGCTCAGAAAATGATCGTTAAAAACTGTACATATATCTGATTTATCAGTAACAGAAATATTTTTACTGCGAACTGACTTTATATAGTCGACCTTGTGCTGCTGACCAGACACTTCCTTCACAATTGACCATATGGTTTTAGTTTCATCCTGTGAATTAGCTATTCTTTTTGCACACTACATACTCTTTGCCTTCCTGATAACATTTTTAAGCACCTTACAATGCTGTTTGCAATGGGATACTGTAGCTCGATTGTGACTACTTCTAACATTTTGATATAATTCCCACTTTGTTCTACATGATAACCTTATCATACTAGTCAGCCACCCAGGCTGCCTATTCCTGTTAGTACCCCGTTTAGAACGTTGTAAGGTAAAGCAACTCTCAAAGAGCATGGGAAATGTGTTAAGGAAAGCACTGCATTTATCATTCATGTTATCGGCATTATAAAAATACTGCCACACTTGTTCCTTGACCAGATTAAAAAACCCTATATTGCTGTTGGATTAACGTTCCTACATGGTTTGTAATTAAATATGACATTGGTTCGAGTACAAAAGTCTTTCAATGTTACACTCCTGGAAATGAAAAAAAGAACACATTGACACCGGTGTGTCAGACCCACCATACTTGCTCCGGACACTGCGAGAGGGCTGTACAAACAATGATCACACGCACGGCACAGCGGACACACCAGGAACCGCGTTGTTGGCCGTCGAATGGCGCTAGCTGCGCAGCATTTGTGCACCGCCGCCGTCAGTGTCAGCCAGTTTGCCGTGGCATACGGAGCTCCATCGCAGTCATTAACACTGGTAGCATGCCGCGACAGCGTGGACGTGAACCGTATGTGCAGTTGACGGACTTTGAGCGAGGGCGTATAGTGGGCATGCGGGAGGCCGGGTGGACGTACCGCCAAATTGCTCAACACGTGGGGCGTGAGGTCTCCACAGTACATCGATGTTGTCGCCAGTGGTCAGCGGAAGGTGCACATGCCCGTCGACCTGGGACCGGACCGCAGCGACGCACTGATGCACGCCAAGACCGTAGGATCCTACGAAGTGCCGTAGGGGACCGCACCGCCACTTCCCAGCAAATTAGGGACACTGTTGCTCCTGGGGTATCGGCGAGGACCATTCGCAACCGTCTCCATGAAGCTGGGCTACGGTCCCGCACACCGTTAGGCCGTCTTCCACTCACGCCCCAACATGGTGCAGCCCGCCTCCAGTGGTGTCGCGACAGGCGTGAATGTAGGGACGAATGGAGACGTGTCGTCTTCAGCGATGAGAGTCGCTTCTGCCTTGGTGCCAATGATGGTCATATGCGTGTTTGGCGCCGTGCAGGTGAGCGCCACAATCAGGACTGCATACGACCGAGGCACACAGGGCCAACACCCGGCATCATGGTGTGGGGAACGATCTCCTACACTGGCCGCACACCTCTGGTGATCGTCGAGGGGACACTGAATAGTGTACGATAGTGTACGGTACATCCAAACCGTCATCGAACCCATCGTTCTACCATTCCTAGACCGGCAAGGGAACTTGCTGTTCCAACAGGACAATGCACGTCTGCATGTATCCCGTGCCACCCAACGTGCTATAGAAGGTGTAAGTCAACTACCCTGGCCAGCAAGATCTCCGGATCTGTCCCCCATTGAGCATATTTGGGACTGGATGAAGCGTCGTCTCACGCGGTCTGCACGTCCAGCACGAACGCTGGTCCAACTGAGGCGCCAGGTGGAAATGACATGGCAAGCCGCTCCACAGGACTACATCCAGCATCTCTACGATCGTCTCCATGGGAGAATAGCAGCCTGCATTGCTGCGAAAGGTGGATATACACTGTACTAGTGCCGACATTGTGCATGCTCTGTTGCCTGTTCTATGTGCCTGTGGTTCTGTCAGTGTGATCATGTGTTGTATCTGACCCCAGGAATGTGTCAATAAAGTTTCCCCTTCCTGGGACAATGAATTCACGGTGTTCTTATTTCAATTTCCAGGAGTGTATTTAAGAACTAAAAATAATGGTCTCGAAATTCTCTGCCTATTAAGAAAGCAACTACTCGTAATAATACTGCTACTACACCAATACAACAAAATTTCACAAAATTACTAGCTAAAACCAAAAAATTCAAACGGCCACTGGAACACTAAGCGGCCTAGCACTCTCACGTTTTTGTGAACCTTGGCTCAGGAGTCCAGATTATTGGCATCAACTGACATTGGCAAGCGACGCAGCTCACCTAACTGTACGTCAGGAGGTGGTTAACTGAGGGTAAGCGCCAAATACTGTCCCAGCAAATCAGAAAGCACAGATGATTATATGTACCCACAATTACAATCAGTCAATCAGTTAACAAGACTCAACGTCGCCTGCAGCGCCTCCGAAGGTGTACAGCGCACCTCTGGACATAACTTTGGAAACCTTAAAACGTTCTAGACCATGGCCATACAGAGAGAGACAGTCACTTAAGATCAAGTAAAGGGTTTTTGCCATAAGAAAATAGGAATGTAACAGAATATAGAAAGTTAGTACTGAAAATAGGCGTTGTGTGGGGAGATGACAACCGTGTATTTGGCTGGAGCAACTCCAGCAGTTTCTCCTGAGCACGTGCCATCTGTTCATGATTCGTTGTGGGCCTTGTTGAGTTACACCAGTGTTCGAACTTGATTCTGTCCTAAGTTTATTATTTATAATTCAGCCGTAACATGTGTGTATAGATGCCTGTGACTTTATTCATTGTATTTGTACTTGTTTCTGTAAGAATTGAGTAACACAAGCTGGTTGGAAAAGCAGGTGTGAGGCTGCGGTCATTTATTTAAGAGCGTTTGGTAAAAACCACTATGTAATCGGAATTATGAATCACGAGATAGAGCAATTTTAATTAAGTACTGAAATTAGAATTCGTGGCAGCACGTGGAAACTGAAGGCAACCATTGTCACGAGCTGGGGCAACAGAGTGCCCAAGTATACCAAGTCACCAGGGCGGGTGTTAGAGAACAGGAAGTTTTTGGGAAAGCGGAGTAAGAATACGAAGAGCACAAACTAAAAGCTAGACACCGTAACAGTGTGTAAAGTCCAAGGAATGGATGACCAGGGAAAGAAAAATACTGCATCTGAAAAACACATTTCCTAAGAGTAATAGTTAAGGGAGAATTATGTGAGATAGTTTAAAAATTTAAATCCATATTGACTGTCAGTCAGCTGTGACTGTTTCAAAAATATGAAAAGTATTTTCCAATACCGTTACCAGTCACAAAATTTAGTGACCAAATACATTATTTAGTTAGCAATATGTTTCGAGGTTATCCTCCTCATCAGATTGTAGTGACATTAAGAAAACATTTAATAGAAATGCACATAGATATTAAGCATGTTAACACATAAAACCGCTAATAGTCAGTTCTTTTTAATGGTAATTTATTATTCCATGAACCGGTTTTCGAACCTTTTTAGGCTCATCTTAAATTGGTTTTTCCTGAAGTTGCATATGTATTTCAAACACTATGCTGGGTGCTGGCTTAGTGACAAGAAGATGGAACATGCTTCAATGCATCGCCATTAATTCGTTTTTCTGTTGATTTGGATTCAAAATTTAGTTTTGTACTTAACGTCGACAGTTAAACAATACTCGTGGCGATGTATTAAAGCATGTTCCATCTTCTTGTCACAGAGCCAGTACCCACCATTATGCTTGAAATATATATGTAATTTTTGAGAAACCATCTGACGATGAGCCTGGAAAGGTCGGAATACCGGTTTATTGAGCAATAAATAACTATTTCAAAAAAAGTGACTGGTTTTAGTTTCATGTATTTACATTGAAGAAACAGTCGCGAGTTCTAAAACATCCGAAATGGATAAGCTTAACTAAAGATGTTTGTATAGTCTTGGCACGTTCAGTTGAGAAAGAGGATAACCTATTAAGAGAAGATGCGTCTTTGTGCGTTGATCTGCCGCTCACATGAAAAATTTTAAGTCATAAGAAGCAGCAACGTCATAACACCAAAGTGAGTGATTATTCAAAATTTTTCGTATGATCAGCATACCAACACAAAGAGACATCGCCTCTTACTAGGTTATCCTCCTCTTTCTCCACAGGATGACCGCAGCACATCCCAAGACTGTACAAAAAAAAAGACTTTAATATCTATGTGTACTTGTACTAAATGTTTCCGTACTGCTACTGTTTCCTGATGATGAAGTCTAACCTCGAAATATTACTGATTAAATACTGAAAGTAGGTAACAAATACTGTGATTGGTAGCGGTATCTGAGAAACCTTTTCATATTTGAAGTAGTGTTCCAGAAGAGCTTCTACCTGAGGAGCTGATGCAGGACACTAAAATTTTTTATAGGACAATTATTAGTAAAGTGGTTATATCTGACGTCACGAAAGTCTGAAAAGTTATAAGTAGGGGTGACAGACCATTGTGTAGAAGAGAATATTTTGTTGATATCGGACCTATGTCAGATAGCAATCCACCTTAGTTACATCATAAGCTTTTCATGTGCTTCATTTGATGTTGATTAAGTCTGAATACGTACAGCCGCATAGACAGTGCTTTTAATTGATGCTTCAAAGTAAAGTTTTGCTGGTGACAGTATCGAAGATCTTTAGATTGAGACGGTTTAACTGAACAAAGGTGACAGTATCGAAGATCTTTAGATTGAGATGGTTTAAATGAACAAAGGTTATGTCACGTCATACGTCGTTACTCAACCAAATGTCGATGATGCTGATTATCTGCTTGTGTAGTATCTCAGTGTTGCAATAGACTGTCGTGACGGCGGTCTTGTCGTGACTGTGGGGTTAGCATGTGTTGTGGTTTGAAGATATCGTGTCTTAATGTCCACCGATATAAACTATGCTGCCGATTTTTATCAAGCCTTGCAGGGCAGAGCAGCTTAGTGATTGTGACCGTACGTGCCAGTTGCTAACTTGGTAGGATGAAGAATTGTGTTGTAAGTAGTAACTAGTTTTAGCCTCGCCCGCTTCTTCAATTATGATGAGTGCTGTTTTCAACTCTGCATAAATTTTTGTAGCGTATGTACGCCAACTAAACTGGAGGGTAAATGGTCTGAGTGAAATATTTCATTTTTTTTTTTTTTGCTTTAATAGTGTACCGACCGTTTCTAGAATACTGTTCTATTCGCGCTAAGTTGTGCCAGTTTCACATGTAGGAGAGCAATGTAAATACAACTGTGGCACACATAAGGGCAAATAGGTTAGCAGGTGGAGGATGTGCGGTTGGATCTCAAGTACGCAGCATCAGAAGGTATGTCAATGTTGTAATTCATCACGCATCCCTGTTCGACCAATGGTTAACGTCCCAGGAAAGTTATTCAGCATTACGTTGCAGAAGTGGGTTTTTGGTTGATTCTCTCTTGTGGTGTAAGCCGAGGTATCTACAATACAAGAATAAATTATACTGGAAGTTTTTTGTGTAGCAGGTTTAATTCTAATTAATCACAAACCATGTTCCAGAATAGCATATCTTATTATAAACAATGTATGAATGTGCTGAATTCATTAGTACTGTTATGAGGTTATGGCACTAGGGTAAGAATAAACGTAAATGTAGCTAAACATACCTTTTTATTGGAGTGTTCGGACTCCTGGCGGCTCAGTGATAATATAAGAATTTAAATGTAGTTTTTCTCAGCCAACGCCTTCTTCTTGTGTGTGTGCTGTTTTGTACAGAGGCATTCATGCGGCAGTCGTAAGCCACATACACTACTTAAATTATACAATACATCTCCTGACACACAGCTAATCAGAGGAGATTTTCTTGTCATAGCGATATGCTCGCATTTCCCATGAAGTGAACTGAATCGTCTAAAGTACCTGAAGGAATGTAAAGAACCGCATCACATACAAACAGGATCAACCACTACTAAATCATTTAATTTCTACAATTGCTATCACATGTGCATATTTCTATTGTGGGAGGACATAATGGCTGCAAAATTGGTACAATAAATTGAGCGTCACAGGTTTTAAGATTTTTAAAGAAACATTTCATGGAAAATTTGGATAAACCTTATAGTATTCTAATTCTCTCTTCTGAGGATACCAGGTAGCGTTTGGACCTGGGGAATGAACGCGCTGACAGAATGGTCAAATTGGCTACTGGCAAGCCGGCCGGTGTGGCCGAGCGTTTCTAGGCGCTTCAGGCTGGAACCGCGCAACCACTACGGTCGCAGGTTCGAATCCTGCCTCAGGCATGTATATGTGTGATGTCCTTGGGTTAGTTAGGTCTAAGTAGTTCTAAGTTTGATAAATAATCAGCATTGGCGGCCGAAGGCTTCCGGCATAAGAAGTCAGCCTCATTCTGCCAACGGCCTTGTCAAAGAGGGCGGAGGAGCGGATAGAGGTTCAGGGCACTCTCTTGTCCTAGGGGTGGGAATTTGCCCCTAAAGGCGGAAGAATCAGCAACGATCAACGACATGAGGATGCAGAAGGCAATGGAAACCACTGCATAAAGACACGTAACGTGTATCCACAGGACATGTGGCCTGTAGTTGAAGAAGTGTCATGATGATCTCTCCATTGGCAAAAGATTCCGGAATAGTCCCCCATTCGGATCTCCGGGAGGGGACTGCCAAGGGGGAGGTTACCATGAGAAAAAGATTGAATAATCAACGAAAGGATAATGTTCTTCGAGTCGGGGCGTGGAATGTCAGAAGCTTGAACGTGGTAGGGAAACTAGAAAATCTGAAAAGGGAAATGCAAAGGCTCAATCTAGATATAGTAGGGGTCAGTGAAGTGAAGTGGAAGGAAGACAAGGATGTCTGGTCAGATGAGTATCGGGTAATATCAACAGCAGCAGCAGAAAATGGTATAACAGTTGTAGGACTCGTTATGAATAGGAAGGTAGGGCAGAGGGTGTGTTACTGTGAACAGTTCAGTGACCGGGTTGTTCTAATCAGAATCGACAGCAGACCATCACCGACAACGATAGTTCAGGTATACATGCCGACGTCGCAAGCTGAAGATGAACAGATAGAGAAAGTGTATGGGGATATTGAAAGGGTAATGCAATATGTAAAGGGGAACGAAAATCTAATAGTCATGGGCGACTGGAATGCAGTTGTAGGGGAAGGAGTAGAAGAAAAGTTTACAGGTGAATATGGCTTTGGGACAAGGAATGAAAGAGGACAAAGACTAACTGACTTCTGTAACAAGTTTCAGCTAGTAATAGCGAATACCCTGTTCAAGAATCACAAGAGGAGGATGTATACTTGGAAAAGGCCCGGAGATACGGGAAGATTTCAATTAGATTACATCATGGTCAGTCAGAGATTCCGAAATCAGGTAGAGGATTGTAAGGCGTACCCAGGAGCAGATATAGACTCAGATCACAATATAGTAGTGATGAAGAGTAGGCTGAAGTTCAAGACATTAGTCAGGAAGAATCAATATGCTAAGAAGTGGGATACGGAAGTTCTAAGGAATAACGAGATACGTTTGAAGTTCTCTAACGCTATAAATAAGCAATAAGGAATAGCGCAGGGGGCAACACAGTTGAAGAGGAATGGACGTCTCTAAAAAGGGCCATCACAGAAGTTGGGAAGGAAAACATACGTACAAAGAAGGTAGCTGCGAAGAAACCATGGGTAACAGAAGAAATACTTCAGTTGATTGATGAAAGGAGGAAGTACAAACATGTTCCCGGAAAATCAGGAATACAGAAATACAAGTCGCTGAGGAATGAAATAAATAGGAAGTGCATGGAAGCTAAGACGAAATGGGTGCAGGAAAAATGTGAAGACATCGAAAAAGATATGATTGTCGGAAGGACAGACTCAGCAAACAGGAAAGTCAAAACAACCTTTGGTGACATTAAAAGCAACGGTGGTAACATTAAGAGTGCAACGGGAATTCCACTGTTAAATGCAGAGGAGAGAGCAGATAGGTGGAAAGAATACATTGAAAGCCTCTATGAGGGTGAAGATTTGTCTGATGTGATAGAAGAAGAAACATGAGTCGATTTAGAAGAGATGGGGGATCCAGTATTAGAATCGGAATTTAAAAGAGCTTTGGAGGACTTACGGTCAAATAAGGCAGAAGGGATAAATAACATTCCATCACAATTTCTAAAATCATTAGGGGAAGTGGCAACAAAACGACTATTCACGTTGGTGCGTAGAATATATGAGTCTGGCGACATACCATCTGACTTTCGGAAAAGCATCATCCACACAATTCCGAAGACGGCAAGAGCTGACAAGTGCGAGAATTATCGCACAATCAGCTTAACAGCTCATGCATCGAAGCTGCTTACAAGAATAATATACAGAAGAATGGAAAAGAAAATTGAGAATGCGCTAGGTGACGATCAGTTTGGCTTTAGGAAAAGTAAAGGCACGAGAGAGGCAATTCTGACGTTACGGCTAATAATGGAAGCAAGGCTAAAGAAAAGTGAAGACACGTTCATAGGATTTGTCGACCTGGAAAAAGCGTTCGACAATATAAAATGGTGCAAGCTGTTCAAGATTCTGAAAAAAGTAGGGGTAAGCTATAGGGAGAGACGGGTCATATACAATATGTACAACAACCAAGAGGGAATAATAAGAGTGGACGATCAAGAACGAAGTGCTCGTATTAAGAAGGGATTAAGACAAGGCTGTAGCCTTTCGCCCCTACTCTTCAATCTGTACATCGAGGAAGCAATGATGGAAATAAAAGAAAGGTTCAGGAGTGGAATTAAAATACAAGGTGAAAGGATATCAATGATACGATTTGCTGATGACATTGCTATCCTGAGTGAAAGTGAATAAGAATTAAATGATCTGATGAACGGAATGAACAGTCTAATGAGTACGAAGTATGGTTTGAGAGTAAGTCGGAGGAAGACGAAGGTAATGAGAAGTAGCAGAAATGAGAACAGCGAGAAACTTAACAACAGGATTGATGGTCACGAAGTCAATGAAGTTAAGGAATTCTGCTACCTAGGCAGTAAACTAACCAATGACGGACGGAGCAAGGAGGACATCAAAAGCAGACTCGCTATGACAAAAAAGGCATTTCTGTCCAAGAGAAGTCTACTAATATCAAATACCGGCCTTAATTTGAGGAAGAAATTTCTGAGGATGTACGTCTGGAGTACAGCATTGTATGGTAGTGAAACATGGACTGTGGGAATACCAGAACAGAAGAGAATCGAAGCATTTGAGATGTGGTGCTATAGACGAATGTTGAAAATTAGGTGGACTGATAAGGTAAGGAATGAGGAGGTTCTACGCAGAATCGGAGAGGAAAGGAATATGTGGAAAAAACTGATAAGGAGAAGGGACAGGATGATAGGACATCTGCTAAGACATGAGGGAATGACTTCCATGGTACTAGAGGGAGCTGTAGAGGGCAAAAACTGTAGAGGAAGACAGAGATTGGAATACATCAAGCAAATAATTGAGGAAGTAGGTTGCAAGTGCTACTGTAAGTTGAAGAGGTTAGCACAGGAAAGGAATTCGTGGCGAGCCGCATTAAACCAGTGAGTAGACTGATGACCAAAAAAAAAAAAGTTCTAAGTTCAAGGGGACTGATGATCTCAGATGTTAAGTCCCAAAGTGCTCAGAGCCATTTGAACCATTTTCTACTGGCAAGCCGCCTCTTGCGATCGGTATTCCAGAATTGGTACTATGTCGTCAAGTTCTAAGGATCTGTAATACGAAATGGCATGCTCTAACTTTGTCGAATAAACTATGGGCGATGGAGGAGACCACGAATTTGTGGAGGTCCTCAATGTGGCCCCTCGCAAGGACTCCTTCATCCTTTACCGGCTCCGCACAACCATACTTGACGGGCTCACGGTCATCTCCTCCATTGCGAGGAACAGCGGTACTGTCATCGTGCTTCACGTTTCACGGTGGTCCTCATTTTGCTTCACTTTCGTAACCTAACCACCCTGACTCGCTACCCCTGGTAGTAGCAGACGATGGCTTAGCAGGTGTTCCGGTTTTATGGTTTATTCTTGAAGTGGCTTTTTACCATTCTTTGTAATGGACGGCATCTCAGCCTTTTCGGCTCATTGAGGGGTTGGCAGGAGGCTTCTGCACCAAACCGGCAGTGGCTGTCTGGGCTTGGTGGTCTGCCTCAACCCTCGCCTTACCTTTCTTTTACTCTTATCACGTGTTCTGTTTGACTTCGTGTTCTTCCTCTGTTTTCCAGTACTTCTCTCACCCTCTCCCTAGTCTTTTTTTTTTGGGGGGGGGGGGGTATTTTTGGGTGGAATTCCTTTGGTAAGTGGTGGCGGGTATGTCTCCACCGCATTTTCGGCCTTTGAGGGCCTATGGCTGCTCCCTGGAGGGGGCACCCACTCAACTTTTTCCTTTCTTCCTTGTTGCTTTCTCTGGGCTTTGTGGATCTTTGCTAGATTTTGTGGTCTTCTTTCCATAGGTTTCGTGGCCTAGGCACTTCTTTGGTATGTAGTTTTTTATTGACTTTCCTGTTCCAGGTAGGAGCGACTGATAACCTCGTAGTTGGTCCCTTTAACCACTGAACTAAAAAGTATTCTGAGGCTCTGGAACCCCATCAAAAGAGGCAAATCGCCTAATTTAGAAAACTATATCAGCTTGTACGGAGTCTCTAGAAAGCTTCCAGAATCTATGTACACATTATTAGCCTATATTATGTAAACTTGGCATCAGTTATTTGCAATTCGGATGATTCCTTCCAGTTCCACATACAAGACATTCTCGATGTTGAAACGGGCTCTACTCGTCGAGACGAATGTGGGCCACAGGAGAAAGAGACGGCCCAGGGAACTCGTTTACCTGTGTTTTATTCTCCCAGGCAGTTATAAACAGGACTTTATTGTGATTTAGAAGCTATTACGTCGTAGGAGGTAAAAAGAAAGAGGTCCTCTGCGAAGGCAGTGAATTCCGGCGCGCGTGCCATTTGCCTCTGCGCGGCGCCAACGGCCGCCGCCCAGGACTCGCGAGGGACCTACTTCCACTCCGGCCCACGCACCAATTTGGCACTTAACGAGCCACTCGGCCGCTAACCGAATCGTAAGGCAATAAAGAAAGCTGCCCTTACCGCCGGCCTGTCGGCGGACGATGAGAGACGGCGCAGCCGCCATGCCGGCACGGGACGCCGCCGCCGCCGCCGGCTGCGCGCCGCCTCACGCACGGCGGAGTCCAGGCCACCGGGGCGCCGTAAAGAACGCCTGCTTCGCGAGGCCCTGCTGCGCTGCGAGGCCGACATTTGTTTCGCTATTTGTTGATTTATTAAGAGCATTTGTAATGACACAGTTCATGACATTAACATGTACACTACTCGCCATTAAAACTGCTACACCAAGAAGAAATGCAGATGATAAACGTGTATTCTTAGGACACATATATTATACTAGAACTGACATGTGATTACATTTTCTCGCAATTTGGGTTCATAGATCCTGAGAAATCAGTACCCAGAACCACCACCTCTGCCCGTAATAACGACCTTGATACTCCTGGGCATTGAGTCTAACAGAGCTTGGATGGCGTGTACAGGTACAGCTAGCTGCCCATGCAGCATCAACACGATACCACAGTACATCAAGAGTAGTGACTGGCATATTGTGAGTAGCCAGTTGCTCGGCCACCATTGACCAGACGTTTTCAGTTGGTTAGAAAGGCCCGTACAGCACCTGAAACATGCGGTCGTGCATTATCCTGTTGAAATGTAGGGTTTCACAGGGATCGAATGAAGGGTAGAGCCACGGGTCGTAACACATCTGAAATGTAACGTCCACTGTTCAAAGAGCCGTCAATACGAACAAGACGTGACCGAGACGTGTAACCAATGGCACCTCATACCATCACGCCGGGGGTACGCCAGTATGGTGATGACGAATACACGCTTCCAATGTGCGTTCACCGCGATGTCGCCAAACACGGATGCGACCATCATGATGCTGTAAACAGAACCTGGATTCCTCCGAAAAAATGACGTTTTGCCAACCGTGCACCCAGGTTGTCGTTGGGTACACCATCATAGGCGCGTCTGTGATGCAGAGTCAAGGGTCTCCGAGCTGATAGTCCATGCTGATACAAACGTGGTACAAACGTCGTCGAACTGTTCGTGCAGGTGGTTGTTGTCTTGCAAACGTCCCCATCTGTTGACTCAGGGATCGAGTCGTGGCTGAACGATCCGTTTCAGCCATGCGGATAAGATGCCTGTCATCTCGACTACTAGTGATGCGAGGCAGTTGGGATCCAGCACGGCGTTCCGTATTACCCTCCTGAACCCACCGATTCCATATTCTGCTTACAGTCATTGGACCTCGACGAACGCGAGCAGCAATGCCGCGATACGATTAACCGAAATCGCGACAGGCTACAATCCGACCTTTATCAAAGTCGGAAACGTGATGGTACGCATTTCACCTCCTTACACGAGGCATGGCAACAATGTTTCACCAGGCAACGCCGGTCAACTGCCAACTGCTGTTTGTGCATGAGAAATCGGTTGGAAACTTCCCTCATGTCATCACGTTGTAGGTGTCGCCACCGGCGCCAACCTTGTGTGAATGCTCTGAAAAGATAATCATTTGCATATCACAGCATCTTGTTCCTGTCGATTAAATTTTTCGTCTGTAGCACGTCATCTTCGTGTTGTAGCAATTTTAATGGCCAGTAGTGTATTTAAGGTGCATAGCACAGCTTAATCTGCGTTCATACATGTGTCGATTTCAGTTGACATTTTAGTCCGACGTATTTTAAACTTTGTCCCAATGTTCGATGAAAGTAATCATTACAGCCATCTGTTCATATCGCAGGGAAGTTTTTGGAAATATGGTATCATTCTCCAGTGCCAGCAACCTGCATTCACGGAATAACAACAGAAAACGAAAGAATAAGCCACTTACTTAAACATTCGTTGTAGCGAAATTTTATGACTGAAATGCATCACTGTATGTAACACCTTATCACGACTAAAATTGCAAGATCAATGACTGAAAATAGAATCACCACATAAATCAACCAACACAAATGTGAAATCATTGACGAGCAATTTATATGACTCAAAGACTCCTTACGACTGCGAGACGAAGATTATCTATGACTAGTGCTATAAACACTCTATAATGTGGAACATTACGGGTACAATGCACTGACTAATTCTGATTGAGAGTTGTGGAGAGTAGGATCGATTGCTGTAAACTGCCATATTGATTACGGAATGAAATCTAATTAATTGTGATAACATTTCATCTCATACAAGAGTATGGTGTACACTGGAATGCACCTAGAAAAATCGTTTTTGGGGAACTATACTTTCATGAATGCAAAAGGTACGTCCAATTCCTTGGTTATTTTAACTTCTTACTTGTTTGTGGCTTGGAACATTTTTTGGTGTGTCGTAGCTCGTAGTGAACTTTGTATCGTGGGAAATCAGTAGAGCCTGCACCACGGTCGTTGATGGTCTATTATAAGAGATAAATTTCTCGACTTGGTCGAAACTGATACACAACTTGATTTCCATGCTGCAGAGTGAGTGCGTCATAGCACCCAAAACGGCTTCCCCGCCGTGTACGACTGTCCCCCTGCTTATTTTAAGTATTTTTAGAGTCGACGGTCACCGGAATTATGCAGAGCCACAAAGATTTTGTTCCAGGTTCTAACTTTAACGACGAGAGTCAGACAGAATATGACTATGTACTGTAACTTCTAATCTTTTGTCTTACAGAATTAAGGATTCAAAACAGTAACCAAATTTCTACCTGGAGGTGAGGGAGATAATTGGGTAAATATATTGGGGAAGCGGCTTCTTTCGCTCAAAAGTTTCCATTCAAATTACTACGTATTATTAAGTCATAAGTTAAATAATGTAAACTCGAGATGAGACACTGCAAATGTGAAACGCTGATACATTAATTAATAACTAGTGTATCCGCCAATATGTTGAATGTAAGCACGTAAACGCGCGTGCGTTTTGTGTTACAGGTGCCGAATGTCAGTTCGTCGGATGAAGTTCCATGGCTGTTGTACTTGGCTGTTCAATATAGGGAAGGTTAATGCTGGCTCTGGATGACGCTGGAGTTGTTGTACGATGACAACATGTCGACACCTTGCAGAGCATGTCGGGTTACAACAGCTGTGTGTGTTATCGTGTTCGAAAATACCCCCTGAATGGCACCATTACAGGTCGAATCAGCGGACTGACGAACAATTTTGCAGTCAGTGTGCGTGGGATTACTGTGAGAGTGCTTCTGCTGTCATACGGTTTCTCACCCCAGACCATAATTCCAGGTCGAGGTCCAGTGCGTCTAGCACGAAGGCAGGTTGGTTACAACCCCTGAGCTGGTCTTATTCTGACCAACACACGACCGTCACTGGCACCGAGACAGAACCAGCTTTCATCAGAAAATAGAACAGACCTCCACCCTGCCCTCCAATGAGGTCTCGCTTGACACCAGGGACGTCGCAAACGGCGCTGGTTTAGCGTCAGTAGAATGCACGCTAGAGGGCGTCTGAGTCGGAGCTGTCCTTAAAGTAACTGATGTGTAACAGTTCGTTGTCACTGTGGTGCCAACTGCTGCTGAAATTGCTGCTGCAAAATCAGTTCGTTGCGCCAGAGCTATACATTGAACAAGGTGGTCTTCCCTCTCGGCAGTGCCACGAGGCCGTCGAGAGCCCGGTCTTCTTGCGACCGCACATTCCCGTGACCGCCGCTGCCAGCAGTTACTTACAGTGGCTATATCCCTGCCAGTCTTCCTGCAATATACCAGAAGAAACGTCCAGCTTCTCGTAGCTGTGTTACACGACATCGTTCAAACTCAGTGACGTGTTGATAATGGCGTCTTTGTCGCCTGAAAAGCACTTTTGACTAACATCAACTCACGACGACCAATCTCAAACACTCTCAACCGTTACAGCGTGTATTTAAAGCAAACCTGATATGCATCCTCGTAGTGGCGTCACTAGCGGCACTCTTATGCGACTGGCTTGAAATCTGAACAAACATCATCTTTCAGAAGTAGAAACGCACCTACCAACTTCAGTTCAAGGCGTGCAACTCCTTGATGTCGTAATTTTTCTCAGTGTAGTAATTGCAGATACTATTATTTTTGTTATCAGTTTCTAAAAGTCTAACAACACAATAATTGTAGAATGTGTAATAAAAAGGAACTGGAGTATGTAAAATATTGTATACAGAGTATACCTTTAAGAGAACTGCGCCAGATGGGCAGAGACTTTATTTATTTTGACAACAGGGTCAGTAGTAGTAGGAGTCTGATTGCCGTCGTCGTCGTTGTGTGTGCGTTGACTATAACTTGAAAATTTGTGATTTTCGAGGAAATGATACGGAGGTGTTAGAAGAGGAGGTTGGCCCCAGTGAAATAACACCGGAACAGGAGCAACGGTGGAGAATACGAGTATTGTTTATCTGTCACTGAGTCGTGACGTCCATGGCAACAAGCCCCACATTTCATTTGTCAAGTACAGTTTCTCTATTACCCTTTGAAATTCACGTTCCGGAATTTGAGAATTAAATACGATGCACAGAACTTGCTTCATTTTTTTTTACTTTTTCAAGACCTATCATCATAAAATATATTCGCTGTTAATCGAAGTTAGCACTAAAATATCAAGTTATTCTGCAAACGCACTGTTCCGCCATTGTAGTAAAGTAATCGATTTATTAACTACATAGTAACGTCTGTATTAATATAAATGTTGTTGAATTTATGATTAGGAGTATAGTTTATATGTATGATTGTGTGACCAACTACAATATTTACTACCAGTCTTTCTTAAAATGGTTCATATGGCTCTGAGCACTATGGGACTTAACATCTATGGTCATCAGTCCCCTAGAACTTAGAACTACTTAAACCTAACTAACCTAAGGACATCACAGAACACTCAGTCATCACTAGGCCAGTATTTCTTACCGTGTGTTTCAGTCCTGTAGTATAATACATCATTAGAGACCTACTTCAACTTTAGGACTATCTTCAAAGTTTTCTCTCTTCCCAATACCAAGTTATCATCTCGTTCATGTAAAAGTGAAATATCATTACTGCGTGTACTTAAAATTTTCTTATAACACCTCGTTGGGTGATATGATGCTCACGGTCAAATTTTTCAATACGGCGGGCTAATTAAATAATAAATTACGACGGTTGTGTTCTATATTGCATTACACATGAAAGAAATGTGATAATCTTGAAAAAGGACGAGGACAAGGATATCCTAGCTCCAATGTCCAATAGACCGATTTGCCTTCTCAATATCTTAGGGAAGTTTCTAGAAAAGCTACTGTGCGGCAGACTATACGAGAAAATACTTCTTCATGAAATAAATTCACAATAGTAGTTTGAGAGGCGGAAAGTCAACCAAAGACACTGTAAATGAAGTGATCGGCATAAATACATCGTATCCATAATGGGGGACATTGCCAGGGCATTTGATCACTTATCATGGCCAGTACGTTTTGACCGAGCGCAAATACAGAAGCCACAGTGTCTTGCCCAGAAGAGACCCTAATAAATTCTGATGACAAGTGATGATTGGAGAGAAAACATCACAGTTACAGATATTCTGCGTAAATCAGTTATGTTGGCCACTGATGCATCCTGTGAATGGATCGAGATAGTCTCTTCAGTATCAGCTAAGGCCTAAAGATGGGGCACCGAAGTGTCGAAACTGGTAATCACAGAATAAATACGACCATAAGGGCGGCTGTAGACACTTCATTTTCTGACAATAGTGAACGACCGTGTCCCCCAAACCTCCAGCCAAAAGGATGGACATATAAAAAAATCTAATAAAGGAAACTGCAAAAGGTCGTCTACAGGAATACGTAAGTGGACCTGTTTCCTGGGATTTAGTATTCAGACCGCTGTTAGGAAAGCTACAGGGGATGAAGAGGTAGAAGGAGTAGTGGCATATGCCAACGACCTGATGGTACTTGTGATTGGAAGCTCCAATACCTAACTGGAAGATTCATGTAATACAGTCCTTCAACAACTACATTGGTGGTGTCAAGGAGTCAAACTGTCTGTTGCGTCAAGATCACGTATATGCTGTTAAAAGCGAATTTTTCTAAGACAACCAATCATGAAATTAAGCGACAGGTCCATAAAGAGAAACTCCGCCACCATATCCTTAGGCGTATTTTTGGACGAACGGCAAAATTATGGTGCACATATTGGAGAAATGAGCATAACAGCCAGACACATGGTGAAGAAACTAATTAGTGTCACCAGTTACCGTTATAAGCTGCCAAGCGACCAATAAGAATGTATCATAACGCCGTCTTAACTGCGACCATTGGATATTGTGCGAGTACTGGGGCCCACAGACTTTTGCTTGCAACACCAGCAAGGGTGGTTAACAAAGTGCAACGTGTATTACTTCGGTTGACGGGAGCATTTGGCGTTACAGGTAATATTTGGAATGTGTCCACTCGATCTCCAGATACAGAAAAAAGTGGTCACGTATTCGCTGAAGAACTAACAATATCGTGAAGTGCTGAATTTAATTCAGCACTTCTGCTGAATGCATCAGCACTATCACAGATGCATAAAAATATATATTCCTGAGTACATGAACTACGCATTTGCAGTGTGCTGCAACAAAACTTGTCTAATGCTGGATATAAAGCAACATAACCAATTTCTCTATGGGAATAATTATACTCCCAATGAATCATGACTTTATTTATTAAAATTATGCATTCCTACCAGGAAAAGAGTTCAGTTTCTGTCGGCATTAAGAAGTTTTTAGTTTTTTGTGTCTTCGGTAAAATTTCTTATCATGGATAAGGCAAGTTTTGGAACAGACCGCCTCATTTAATATGAATATGGGCCAAAAAGCAGCAAATTCAAAATCAGATCCTTCACGTATGACAGAAACGATGGGATGTTGCCCAGACAGGGAGGCGAGCGAGTGTTTTTGCAAAATATAAAAGAAAGAAGTGGAATGAAGCACCCGAATCCATCAACAGGCCTGACACACTTCCTGATTGGTCATGGGCCCTACGCCTCTTACTGGCCTTAAATTGGTAGGAGGCAATACTCCGAGTGTGCCTGTGGTGAAGAAGGTACCCCAAAATATACTATTTGCGGATGTCCGCTATATGCCGATGTTGCTGATACTGATCGGCAGACACTGGATCGGAACATAAGATGAAAACCAGAAAGAAACAAGACACAAATACAAATAATAATAACACCTGTCATTTGCCAATGCCCCGTATCCTTATCCAGTCAAGAATTGCTGATGTAACAACGAAAAAGTCTTTGGATTACACAGGGACGCTCTCAATTCACACTCCTCGACAATGTGTAGGATGGTCTGGTTCGATGCTCCACAGTCACAACTTGGGACGGACTGCTCGCCACATTTGTGCAGGTTTTATGCACACACACTGTGTCCCGCTGAGATGCGATTTATATTCCTCCACTCATGTCATTGGACTTCAACGCTCTCGGGTCTGTGTTGAGGATCAATAACATGAAGCAAACGTAGTCCAGGCCTTACACCATTTTCTCTCAATAATGAATTTTATATAACAAACTGTTGGACCAGTCACAGGGGTGGATTTGTGGAACGAAACTGATTTGTTGTCAATCCCGGACTATCTTCATGGATATGAAGTTGACAAATGTTCATTATTTTGAAATATTCGTTCAAAAAGGCATCTTAACATCTTAGCAGAGAAGGGGCTATGTAGGTGTGTTAGACGCCAGCATAGTGGAGTAGTTGTTATGCATCCAGAGATAATTCTATGTGCTGAACTGTATCTCATTTACGTGATGGCTGTTTAAGCATGCTGGAGCACAACAACAAAAATATATATTTCCCTTGAATTGCATATGTCTTTACATTCTCTTTCTTTCAATGTAATAAGCTTCGAAAGTATTCCATCATGAATAAGTTGTAGCTTATGTCAATGAATCTTCGGCTGTTTTTACGTTTATTTTGTTTTACTTTATTAACGAAATAGCATTATTAAATAAACAAGAGACACGAATGATCGTATTTGATTTTCAAGCGCTGTTAGGAATATTCTCCGCGACAAGAATTCCTGAAGAAATAGTACCTGCGCCTATTACGAGTCTCTCTCCTAAGGAAGAGTGCCGTGTATTTCAACATCAGGCGAAACATTACATAATAGATTAATTGTCGGTTAGCAAGTTAAGGTATTTTTAATTATCGGTTAAATGAAAGAAGGCATAATGCAGGTTAAGAGCACGGCATCATCTTCATCACCATCATCATCATCATCATCATCATCATCATCATCATCATTATCACCATTACCACCACCATCACCTTCCAAAACTCTAACTCGGAAGGTCCAACGGTACGTACCGTCATTTTCAGCCGATAGAGTCGCTGCTATCGTTCCATCTGCCAGACGGTAACAGTTTCAACAGCAACGAGTTTCGCGAATGTATATTTTAGAGGATAGAGAGCTGTACAACAATGTTAAATCGGCTGTTGTGTCTTGATAGATCGTAGTGCCCAAAGAATACTCAATTTGCAGATGCAGGAAAGAAGACAATATCTAAACAAACATCCTAGTTCGCGTTCATGGTAATCTCATTGGGTAGGCCGAGGTCATGATAGGAGAAACACCAACAAAATATTACAGAACCATCTCCAGCCTGAGCTGTACTCTTCACAAAAACCTAATGTGGCATTGCATAATTTGTCTGAAAACACGCTTCAAGTCAACTACTGCCCACTTTATGTGTTGTTTGGACCACTGAAGACATCCAGCTTCATGTGACACCCCTGCGAGGTGAAGAGGTGCACCGCCTCCAGGTGTTCACTGTATGCAGTTAATTTCGCAGTTTTTGCTCGTAAGATAGTTGAGGTGGAACTGCGCTCACCGACAGCAGCAGTTCCTGTCGGATTAGAAACTCCAGACACTCACTCATCCCTGTCCACGTAGGTTAGAAACTTTTTACGACCACTGTTCTTGCACCTTGTTACTTAGCTGCCAGAATCGATTCATCGATAAATGGGGCAAACTCATTCACTGTATTTTCATGGAGACGCCCAAACACGGTAGCTCGTTTCTGCAATTGCTTCACCTCCCCGTGTCATCCCATCCTACTGCGCTGATTTCATACAATGTATTTATTAATCTACTGTACACAACACTTTACGTCCATGACATATCAACGGTAGAGGACCACATGACCGTCTGATAACAGTTTCATACAAAATCCCAAACAGTCGATTGTGTAACAGCGCCTAATATTTCGTTTGCTGAATTTAACTAGCGTGGATGAGATCAATCTTTCTCTGGAACAAGATGATACGAAATGAACTTAACTATAGAATCAATGACTGGTATAAATATTTTATAGCTTTCGTCGTTGATTTGTAAGCGCTATTAGGGACTCTCTGTGCGCCAAGAATTCCTGAAGCAATTGTATCTGCAGGTTAGGCGTACAGCATCGCCATTTTCATCACCATTATAATTACCATCATCACCACCATCAAAAACTCAAACTAACACTCGTCCGAAAAGGCCTCGGAAGGCCTAACGGCACCGCCCGACCGCCGTGTCATCGTCAGCCGACAGGCATCACTGGATGGGCATATGGAGGGAATGTGGTCAGCGCACCTCTCTCCCGGCCGTTGTCATGTTTTCGTGGCTGGAGCAACTAGTCAGTCAAGTAGCTCCTCAATTGGCCTCACAGGTGTTGAGTGCAGGCCGTTTACCAACACCGGTCGGCACACCCGGACGGTCACCCAACCAAGTGCTAGCCAAACCTGACACCGCTTAACTTCGTTGATGTGACGGGAAACAGTGTAAGCACTGCGGCAAGGCTATTGGCATCACCAGCATCACCGTCAGCTGTTTACCCAGTCCTAGAAACAGGACTCTTTGAGACTCCTCCCGTCATAGTTTCTTAATGTCGTCAGTCCGTTAGGCCTATGTCGTCCTTAGAGTTTTGTTGTACTTTTCACAAAAGATTTAACAAAAAAAATTTAAGTCTTTACTCCATATCATTTCGCCTCTCTGTATGCCCATCCCATGTCCATTTCATTCTTCTACTTCGCATTAGACAACATTCAAATTTGGGAACAACTGCGTATTTAACAATAATCATCTTGGTATTGAAGCTCTTTTTTTTCGTGTTTGCTTTAACAATATATATGTTATTGGATAGGGTCCGCCTTTAGCAAAACACAGTTTTGTTTTATAACCCAAACATGCTTCACTGCAGTTGCAGCATCCTCAGTGGGCTTTTATTTTCCATCTATTTACCACATGGCGTGGTTTTTCTGACGTCTTGTGTTTCTACAGTGACCGACAGTTTGTCATCTGCAACCACTTATACCTTAAAGTAGATAAACTGTTTAAGCCAAAATTACGATTTGAAGAACTATGTTATTATTATGCCTGAAATTATTTAATTCTATGTGTGTGTGTGTGTGTGTGTGTGTGTGTGTGTGTGTGTGTGTCTATTTACATGGTGTTTCACTTACTCTTTTTTCGTCTTCATCACTGTCAAACACTGAACATTGAGTTGCCACTGCCACTGTCACTGTCACTCACTGTTTCACTGTTTATCAGCTGTAAAAACAAAACATGGCTTGCAGTGGAACAGCTGGAGGTGTAAAAACAAGATGGCTGACAGTGGAACAGTTGAAGGTGTTCCTGGCGGTTGTTTTGAACCTTTCAGAGGTGACTGAGATATTTTTTTTTAGTGTGTGTGTGTGTGTGTGTGTGTGTGTGTGTGTGTGTGTGTGTGTGTGTATGTAAAAGGGGGAGACAGAGAGAGAAAGAGAGGGAGAGAGAAAGGGAGGGAGAGAGAGATTTTAGGTTTCAGGATTTTTTTTGTGGTGTGTGGGTGAGGGGGTTAAGATCTCTATACGTTGGTTTTGTCTGTTAATTCTTTGAGGGCAGAGAACAGAGTGCCATTGCAGAGAGCTGTGTATTCATTTATCATTTGTTTGCCTTCCACTATGGCTTTTTGTATCTGGTAATTTTCTTCAATTATCAGTTTTTGTGAGGGGCTGTTGCTGCATTTGAGAATTTTCAAATCCGTGTTGATGTTTGTTGGGCTATGTTTCTTGTCCATGAGATGTTCAGCAAATGTGGAATGACAGCTGTTACTTTTTAATGCTCTTTTGTGTTCTGTATATCTGGTATTAAAGTTTCTGGTTTTCTGTCCTATATAAACTGCTTTGCAATCCTGGCATGTTAATTGGTAAATACCAGATGTGTTCTGTTTGTCTGTGCTTGTGTTGGTTGTCCTTAGTTTTTTCTGTGTTGAGTTGTCTGTCCTGTAGGCTATTTTTATCCCTTGTTTTTTGAGTATGTTGCCTATTCTGTGTACTGTTTTGTTGTTATAGGTGAGAGTGAACCATCTGTTTGTCATTGTGGGTGTTTCCTGTTCATGTGTGTTCATTGGTGGGTTCTGTGTGTTTGTAGGTTGAGGCTTTTGTTTTTGATTTTGTATTTCGGGTGTCCTTTTTAATTTTGCTTTAATTTTGTGGTTTAGTTTATCTATAGTGTTTGTTTCATATCCATTCTCCACTGCTATTTGTCTGTCTGCAATTCATTCTTGTAGTTGTTATCAGTGAGTGGGGTTTTGTTTAGTCTGTTAGCATATATTGGAAGCCAGCTAGTTTGTGTGTAATCGGAGTCTTTGTGAATGGTTGTGCTAGTGGTGGTCGCTTTCCTGAGTATAGAAAATTGGTGTTGGTTGTTGTGTCTGTATATTGTGAGGTCAAGGAAGTTTAGCCTTTTGTCGTGTTCTGTTTCTATGGTGAATTTTATTTTTGGGTGTACTTTGTTTATATCACTGTGGAGTTGTTGGATGCGACTTGGTGTTTCATCTATAAGGCATATGATGTCATCCACATAGCGGTACCAATATATTATCCGGTATTGTTTGGGTCTAATTATTGTTTCGAATATTTTACTTTCAATGTGATTGAGACAGATGTTGGCTAGGACTCCACTGACTGGTGACCCCATTGGAAGCCCATCTTCTTGTGAGTAAACCTGATTGTCAAAGGAAAAAAAAATAATCCTGAAACCTAAAATCTCTCTCTCCCTCCCTCTCTCTCTCCCTCTCTTTCTCTCTCTGTCTCCCCCTTTTACATACACACACACACACACACACACACACACACACTAAAAAAAAATATCTCAGTCACCTCTGAAAGTTTCAAAACAACCGCCAGGAACACCTTCAACTGTTCCACTGTCAGCCATCTTGTTTTTACACCTCCAGCTGTTCCACTGCCAGCCATGTTTTGTTTTTACAGCTGATAAACAGTGAAACAGTGAGTGACAGTGACAGTGGCAACTCAATGTTCAGTGTTTGACAGTGATGAAGACGAAAAAAGAGTAAGTGAAACACCATGTAAATAGACACTCACACACACACACATAGAATTAAATAATTTCAGGCATAATAATAACATAGTTCTTCAAATCGTAATTTTGGCTTAAACAGTTTATCTACTTTAAGGTATAAGTGGTTGCAGATGACAAACTGTCGGTCACTGTAGAAACACAAGACGTCAGAAAAACCACACCATGTGGTAAAAAGATGGAAAATAAAAGCCCACTGAGGATGCTGCAACTGCAGTGAAGCATGTTTGGGTTATAAAACAAAACTGTGTTTTGCTAAAGGCGGACCCTATCCAAAAACATATATATTGCGTATTTAACGTTCGTACTTCAGATATTAAAGCTAGTACTAACAGTATGAGGCGAAATTATAAAGATACGAAATTAATTTTTCGTCACTTTTCTTTTTTTAAATATTTTATTTGAAGGTACATGTATGTAGTCTTGGTACGAAACGAAATAGCTGCAAAGCTTTACCGTAGCAGGCAGCTAGAGAAGTCAAACCAAAATGTGCAGCCCGCTGATGAAGTACAGACAGGCTGGGCCATTTTTGTTTTGACTCCTCTATCCGCCAGCTTTAGAAACTTTATTCGGCTGTTTTATTACGTACCACAAACGCAAACATGCACCTTCATACAAATAAAAGCTAATTATGAAGCAGTCTGACACCAGATCATGTCACCCATACGAAAAGAACTTTATAGGCCAGTAAAATTTTGATAGTTTACTTATGTGAAAATGAAATAATGCATAACTAATTTCATGCCTGAAACCGGATTTCACACGCCAGCCGTGGTGGCCGAGCGGTTCTAGGCGCTACAGTCTGGAACCGCGCGATCGCTACGGTCGCAGGTTCGAATCCTGTCTGGGGCATGGATGTGTGTGATGTCGTTAGGTTAGTTAGGTTTAAGTAGTTCTAAGTTGTAGGGGACTGATGACCTCAGAAGTTCAGTCCCATAGTGCTCAGAGCCGGATTTCACGTGTACAAAAATTTTGCATGTGCTTCAATACTAAAACATGCGTTTTCCAGAATAACACTCTGTGCAATTTGCAGTGTGTTGTCGTCTTGGAATCCGCAACTCGATTTTTATACCCAAAAACCACGTTTTTTTTTAAATTTCTAGACAATGCAAAAAGATTTGTGAAAACGGCAAGGAGGCACTTCTGGATAAATGCTGGAGTATATACCATTAACATCTCAGCAATTTCTGTGGTTAATTATTTACATCTTCGCTGCTGACAGTAAAAAAAATGGTGAAAAACACTTTTTCCTCTTTTTCGCAGGAACGACCCATGAACTTAATTGTGCCTTCATAAGACCCTTCAGGTGCCACGTAGAACACGTCTAATACAAAAAGAAATAACCGATTTGCTTCATTTTTCTAAGCGGGAGGAAGTCCGTAATACTCAAACTGTGGCCCTGTTCTGTAGGACAGTTACAGTAAGACAACCCTTCTGGTGGGAATACAGGTGGTTCCTAGACTGAGCGCTATCCAAAACACTAGTCAATATATTTTGCCTATTCAATAATGTCATAGAAATTAATGTTCTGGGATAACTCATCGTTATGAAAAAAAGTCTTCATTGCTCAAAAAGGTGCTGTAAGAATAGCATGTGGTGCCTGCCCACATTTGTTTAAGGAGTTGGACGCTCTAAGTACTGCTTCACACAAGGTTTTTTTTTTTTTTGTTTTGTTTTTGTAAATGACCCATCACATTTCAAAAGGAACAATAATGTAAATTGCATTCGTAACTACACCTTAAGGTTGTTCTTAGCAACAAAAAAAAAGGGTGCACAATGCTGCAACAAAAATTTTTTATCACTTGCGCAGAGAGATAGAATGTCTGACAGGCAGAGAAACATAATTTGAAAACAAACTGGAAAAGTTTCTTCTTGACAACTCCTTCTATTCCGTAGAAGAATTTCTATTATTGTCATGTGTAAAAGGCGATGGGTAGGAATTACTAACTCACATCTTTATACCAAAAAAAAATTATTAAATAAGTTATAAATGTTCAACATGTAGCTATTTTTATAAATTAATTTGCTATGTAAATGTAAAATAACTCGTTCCTCATCAGTACCTTTTATCGCGCAAAATGATCCATGGGGCATGTAACTAACTAACTAACTAACTAACTTGACCCTTCTTTCTATCACCAGTACAGGCGGAGGTATGAACCCACGAAAAATTCCGTTTCTATGCGCGACGTTTTGGAACATAGTGTAGAACTTGCTGCCTCATGCGTACCGATTGAGAAGTACGGCAGATGTAGATTTTAGTAATGCAATGAAAGCAGCCTAACGTCGAGTTACTATCCTATACCTTCTCTTACAAACACTGTTGTTCCTCTGAGAAAAAGTAAATAAAAACCATTCAACATACACTAATGTACGTGACGAATGAGCTGAGTTTATTACAAGCTTACCTTGAAATTGTGTTACTGATACAGGAAGCTACTGCAGTAAGAGGTGTCAGTGACAAAATGGCAGTCTTATGCCTGTGCTGCAAATTATCCTGTAAGAGCAGGGATAGAGATAAATGAACAAAATAATACTCAGCAATATTAACTACAATAAATCGATCATAATGCTTGCAACGATCGTTATCCGAGAGTTATTCACTGCAGGATTAAGATTACTCCTATTACTGTACCGGATGTCGTTAAAGCATTTCACGTCAAAAATTACAAATGGGCTGCACAGTAGCAAATTACTGCGAAATTCGCGAACAATTTATCTCATAGCATCCGTGTTTGATACTGCTGACACTTTGTAGCTATGGTGATGACAAATGTCAAGTTCATAGTAAGGAGTGCAAAGATTGATTTTCGCTACGTCATTCGAAACATATGGCAGTTATGTAAAACACACTTTGCATTATTTAGACAGGTTTTACCTAGTGAAGTACGACTAGGTTTCTCCACACACATTGCTATTCCTGTAAAACCTCTTCATACTATCGCAGCCAACCAATTTTTTACCTGATCTCCTAGCTGCAAACCGCGGAGAATGCCATTGGAAATTTAATGCAAAAACAAGTAATTTTATCCACGTTGCGTTTTTGTATTGCCGTCTAATCCTGTTGCCAGTCGAGGTGGCCGAGCGGTTCTAGGCGCTACAGTCTGGAACCGCGAGACCGTTACGGTCACAGGTTCGAAACCTGCTTCGGGCATGGATGTGTGTGATGCCCTTAGGTTAGTTAGGTTTAAGTAGTTCTAAGTTCTAGAGGACTGATGACCTTAGAAGTTAAGTCCCATAGTGCTCAGAGCCATTTGAACCATTTTCTAATCCTGTTACGTTTAAAGACTCTTACAGGCTATTATAGATCTCCCACATTTAAGAAATTAAATTATGTTCTCATGTGCAAGATTACTGCAGCAGAAATGACTAAACGGTTATTCTTAATAATTGGCAGTCTTCTGTATAGTTTGCCACCGAGCTCCGTATGTTCCTTGCAGATGAACTAGCTTAGAGTGCGTTAGCAGATATGTCTCTGACTTTCCCTTCCATGTGGTAAGGATTTTTCAAAGCCTCTTCTCCTCAACTAATGTATCTGGCATCTCTCCATTTCGCCTTTTAGTTGGCGCCATGACTTTTCACAAAATCCTAAAGTAACCCATTTTAAAAGTCTCAAATTTCTCCTATTCCGTTTCCACCTGTCCACGTTTTCCTCCCATACAGAGATACACTGCTGAGACACAGTATGGAAGCTCAATTGAAATTTAAGGTGGCTTGTTTGCAGATTATCCTGGTTTCTTTTTTTTTGTACCCTTTTTCCTTTAGAAGGCCTTCAACTGACTATTCAGCTGCAGAGAGTCGCTGTAAATCTATTTTTCTCAAGATGTCTTGAGTGAAATATCCTATCTTAAAGGCCATTCTCTCTGATACCTTCACCCTCCCTACGTTCCCATCATTAAACACTGAGAACTGTAGCAGATGAAAATATAGCAACACAAGAATTACTTCTTCATAAACAAAGCAACTGGTTTGTTATTATTTCTAAGGTGCAGAACAGACACAGGTGATTTATAAAACGAAGGACTATATATCACAGTCTTCTGGATGTATCCTGTACAAGTAATTCACGTAATCGTTGTTCACCGAGCTAATACTAAAGAGTTACTTCACAAAAGTTAGCGTGACAAGAAGGCAGCATCACACGTTTAATTATTTTTTAGGCACTTCGGGTGGGATTTCATCGTTGAAATTTTGGGAACGTATTATCTATGAGTTCTACTAATAAATAAAAACTGGTTTTCAGTCAGTTTCATGAACATCCCTTCATAAGGACAAAATTTCTGTACCCACAACGCTCACAACGCTACAAGAACCCTAGGAACGCATCGCTGCTGCTGTAACAGACATTAACGAAAACATGGTAGTGCATGTAAGGACGGAAATGGATTACCGTTAGGCTGTGCGCCGGCTGACCAAGGACGCACACGTTGAACATTTTGTAGAGTGTACAGAAACCTTTACATGTATCACCGTCTTAACACGCTGTATACTTGTAAATAAAAAGTGCTTTGAAACTCTATGAATCATTTAGGCTAAACCTGTGCACTGCTCAGCAGCATGCAGGGTCTGGGAAATTCAGATGACATCAGATGAAATTCTCTACTGTAAAAAAAATTCTACGCTGTGACGTTTTAGTTTGGCTCTTTTCAGTAATTGGAAGTTGAATTTTTGGAATCATGCTGTGGGGACCAGTTGGATATGTCAACAGGACTAATTTGGTGACAGTTGAATAGAGGCTAAATGCCCTCCAGTATGCGGAAGGATTAGTAAACACTGTTGTCTTCAGGAGATGATAGTAGTACCTAATGGGATATTCCAGCACGATAGTTCAAGATCCAACACAAAAATTCCCATCACTAATGGTTTCAACAATGTACACATCCTTCATCTTGACAGGTCTGCCCCTTATTTGTCCCCCTTAGCAGATGTCTGAGATGCGATGGGAAGGCTTTCACACCAGCCTCCGCCCAGTAAACTTCATCAAGTGATAGAATATGTGTTGGACGCATAGCAACGAATTCCTCAAGGTGACGTCTGGAGACTCCACAACAAATACAACTGTATTTGTGCCCATGTGGATCACACGCAATATTGACGCTCCTGAATGACTTCAGTTTCGAATGCAACGTTAATAAAAGGTGAAGTCTGTTATTAATTTTCCCTGAGATTAAGACTAGGTAGAATCGTATGGTTATTATAAGCCGACGGAAAAAAATCGCAACGCCAAGAAGGAGTTGGTAGGCATCTTTCTACATCTGGAAGATGATTTCTATTAAAATGTGGCGCGTCAGTCACACAGGGTGGCTCTAGTACCGCAGCTATGGGGATGCAAATCATGTTTGCTTTAAATACAGCAGTGTGTCAACATGTTGCCTTGGACTGCTCGATCACAAAATCCGTCTCCAATAGAATACATATGGGACATCATCGAACGACTATTCCGTCGTCATTCACAAATAGCATTAACCGTCCCTGTATTAACCGACCAAGTGCAACACGCTTGAAACTCAATCCCACAAACTGATATCCATCACCTGTCCGACACAATAATTGCACGTTGGCATGCTTGCATTCAACCGTCTCGCGTTTACACCGGTTATTAATGTGCCAGGATTTCACATCTGCATTGTCTTCTCTCGCACTTACTTTAATCTGTGATCTTGCAATGTCAATCACTTAAATATGTTACATAGATAAATGTATTACCGAAATTCGTAACTCTACATTAATTATTTTTTGGTGTTGCGATATTTTTCCGTCAGTGTATAATAATGCAAATATGGTCTACCCAGAACAAACACAATTTGTTCTTGTTTAAAACCCAGAAATGTGTAGGTGAAACTTAACCATCGTCAGTGTCTTCATTTGTTTTCTGTCAATAATATGTAAAGAAATTCTTCATGGTAATACACGCAGTTTTGAGTTTATGGTATTTACATTTATAAAATTATTCACAGAAAAATTAATGAAAAAACATTAACAAAAAACATTTTCGGAAAGTTCCCTATTATATTGACCATTCAAACGATAGTAAATGGCAAAATAACAAATACAGTTTCATTTTGGATCCAAACGTTTTGCAAAATATACGAAATAGAATACTGAAGAATCCTAATTAGATGCTGATGACGTACTACAACAAAATATCAGCTGCACTGCAAATGTCACACAACCACTTGCTAATTTGTCTGTTTAATAATTTTATAAATATGAATATTTAATATATAGTCATGCAAAACTTCTTTACATACTAGCTGACAGAAAATAAACAAATCTTCTAATGATGTTGAAACTTCACCGAAACGTCTTTAGATGTTAAACAAGATGAATTTGTGTTTTTGCTCAAGGCAGAATCCTATTTCCATAATTATATATCACGAACCAACCACGGACAAAACGTGAGCTTCAGCCACAAGACGTACGGTTATTTTTATGTTTACGTACATTCTAAGAGAACAGAACCGACGCATCATGAAGGATTCATCCGAATGGGACGGAAGTCTACAAATGTGATATACATGTTCAAACAAACAAATGATTACAGTTGCAGAAAAATTGGACGATTATTCAAGAGAAGAAACTTCACAAATTGACCACCCCAGTAACGTGTTGTTCCAGCTCTGGGCTTATGCAAGCTTCCAGTCTGGCCTTATTTAGTTTGTCATTGACCGATGGAGTTGTTGGATGTCCTAATGAAGGGTATCGTGCCAAATTCTGTCCAACTGGCGCTTTAGGTTGTCAAAATCCTGAGCTGATAGTAAGGCGCTGCCCATAATCTCCAAACTTTCTCAGTTTGCGTGAGATCTGGCGACCTTGTTGGCCAGAGTACGATTTGGTAAACACGAAGACAAGCAGTAGAAACTCTCGCCATGTTCGGACGGTCACTATCTTGTTGAAATGTAATCCCATGGTGGCTTACCGTGACGGGCAACAAAACGGTGTGCAGAATACCGTCGCCGTACCGCTGTGCTACGTATGATAACGAAAGCGGTCCTGCTACGAAATTAAAAGGCACCCCAGAGCATCATTGCTGGCTTCCGGGCCACATGGCGGCCGACAGTCAGGCTGGTATCCCACTGTCGTCCAGGACGACTCCAGACGAGTGTCGCTGGTCATTGGAGTTCAGTTCAGGCGGGTCTCATCACTGAAGACAATTCTACTCCAGTCAATGAGCTATCGGGCCGAAGACGTATCTGGAGACGCCACAGTCGTCACGACAACACGATGGGAGCTCCATAAGCAGGGAATTACAGGGAGACCTGGAATTCCAAAACCACTTATCAGTTACGCAGATACCCTTAACAGGAAAACGTGGTGCCGAAGCCATAAAAGCTGCAATATGAAGCAGTGGAAGAGTGTCATTTGGTGGGAGTAGTCTTTTTTCACACTGTTTCCAAGTTTTAGCTAAATGAACGTCCCAAAAGTGAAAAAAACTCGGGGGTACCGTAGTGATTTGGGGAGCCGCATCGTGGATTCCATGGGACACGTGGTTACTCTGCAAGTTTGCGCTACTGCCAAGGATTTTGTGACTATTTTGGCTTATCAGATACATCCCGTGGTACAATGTTTGTTCCCCAGTGGTGATTCCGATTTGTTTTGTGAGCACGAGGATGATCTCCCCTGGTCATCACAGTCAACTGATCTCATTGTTGTTGAGTCTTGTGCCTGATCGCTGTCTACCTCCATCGGCGTTACCTGAACTTCCCACTATTTTGCAGGATGAACAGAATAAGATTCTCTTGTAAACCATACAAGATCTGTCTTCATAAATTCCGAGACAACTGGAAGCTGTTTTGAATTCCAACGGTTTTCCTAGAGTACTACTGTGTTGTTTTTATGGTATTTGCACATATTTGTCCACCCCCTACACTCGTCTGACGTGAATCTGTGTGAACAGCGTGGTGCCAGCAGGGAGCAGCAATGTGCTGTAAGTGATAGTGCGGCGTAAATGTACCCAAAGGCTAGTGCTGCATCAGTATAGAGGTGGAAGGAACGGGATATTAACTATAATTATACAGTGCACTCAGATTGCACTTCTGGATTTCCATTGCCGTTGTAGCCCCCCAATGCTTAAAACTAGCGAAAGAAACTGGTAGAAAGAGCAGACAAATATTGTATGTCAACATTCATTTATTCAGTTTCGCTAAATAGAACTTCTCTAAAAGTTAAATTATTAAATCGTTATTTGGCCTTCCAAATATGGCAACCTAGTGAGGACCTTTACAGCGACTCGTCGGCTGTCATGAACTGATACGAGCACTACTAATATGAGAGCTCACACCACCTAAAAGAGGTAAGTCCTTTTTTGTGTTTATGCCATGTGGGTGTAGTTTATTACAGTCCTCCTCCGTAGCGTAGCGGTAGCGTTAGCGCTTATCACGCAGTGACCCGGGTTCGATTCCGGCAGGGGACTGGGTGTTGTGTGTCCATCACCATTTTCATCATCATTGACTCGCAAGTCGCCGATGTGGCGTCACCTAAAAAGGACTTGCAATACGGCGACCGAACTCCCCCAAATGGGGCCTCCCGGCCAACAATGATATAACATCATTTAATTTCAGTTTATTACATTACAAAACAGTAACATAGGAAATGGAGCCTTGGTTCGAGTGCACCTATTTTAACACTCAATTAAGAAGCCGTGGTTCATACCCAACACACAGAATACTACAGTTAAGTTGTCTGATAGGCAACAAACAGCCTTTCTCTCGTCGTATTATTGGTCGCAAGATCAATAGCCTAATACAGAAACGAAGCTAACTTGAACGGGGTCTTGACAGCATTTTTCACAGAATAATTACGGCTGCAACAAGACTGAATTTCAAAAGAATCCAGAGACTAATCCTGGCAGTCATAAGCAAATTGGAAGCGGTCACTATATTCACACTTTATCCTGTGAGTACATAACACATTGTGACCCTGATTTTAATGTCTGAAACATTCCACCAAATACGAAATCTAACCCATAAATGGACAATAGCGTGATTTGGTTACTTTTTTTGACTATGCCGAAGTGAATCAACACTTTCATAGTGCAGTGGAATAATTAAAGGACCATCTAATTCAACTTAACTCGAGATGAACTGAACCCACAATCTTTGCAACTGACCTGATGCAACCTATCAATGTTGGTGAATCACTACTTATGGACACAATTTGTGCATTACACATGTACCTGCACACTGTATTCTACAAAACCTAACAACTTGATAATGACTTGTAAGTGGCGAAGTCTCAGTGCCTCCGTCACTAAGAAATGTGTCTTGAAGATCCACTGCGGACCACACGTATTCTTAGTTGAAAACTTATTTAATGTGTGAAACACTATCTCTGTTGGAGGAAGTTAATTAGCTCTCATGCTTGACAATATTACACTCGAACGAGATTATTTCAGGAGCAAGGTTTAATTGAGTGCATGTAATGATTTTAGAATAATTAGCAGAGGAGCGAAAATAATTTCGTAAGAAACCCTATTGGCACAATAACTGGTGTACGAGAGAGTCTGCGTTACCAGACGTAGACATCCAGCTGAGCAGCGAAGTGTTCGATTGTGATCCGTCGACCACCTTCAATGAGAGTGTCCGCACGTTCCAGCACTGCAGGACTCAACAGCTGTGTGCGAGGCTGGCACGCGGAAGATCGGACAGGTTTGTGCGACCTTGTTGCGATGATGACACATGCCTCCCCCAACGACTCACAGTGATTTTGTTACTGCTAGGTTTCTGTAGACATTCTAGAAGCACCTATAAATATCCGCGATGTTCTGGTTTACTGCAAAAGAAACTCACTGACAGCTCTCTGCTTTGGGTGCACACCTGTTACAGACGTCATTCTGAAACTGTAGTAGCTGAAGCGAGAATATCCACGATGTCATACAACAAATTCACCATTTTTTCAACCTAAAATGACGGACAAGAGAGATGTGTTGCATTACTTATTGAACGCCCCTTGAATTAGTCCTAGAGAAGAAAAATGAACACGACGTTTTTGTAGGAAATTAAATGTAATTAGGTTTTTTTACATTTTAGTTGGCGGCTCCGGTTATGAATTATTCAAGAAAAACGCATTTGAAGGTCACTTTTGGACCTTTGGCTTGAATAGTTCTAGAACTGCGGCCTCTAGCAAAAACGTATACCAATACAAAATGTAACTACATTAATTTGCCTACACGAATGCTCTGTTCATTTAATTGTGATTGTTAGAATCAGCTCCACACGAGAGTTTTCCTATGCACTGCAGTACTGGCCACACTTGTTTACATGAAGGGTATTACAGTTTTTATATTACTTCTTCGGCGTACTTTTCATTAACTGCAAAACTGTCTTCATATACCACCTTGTAATAACATACGATGATGTCTGCTGTAAAAAAACACCGATTAAATGTGTCAGTTACTATGTTTCAACGATATAACACATTAGTTTTATGGCCTTCGATGTAATTGTATATGAACGATATGTAAAGCTATACCGTCTACACATCATGTATGGATGTTGTCACTCAAAATTTTATGATGATGTTTTAAGCAGTTATGGCAACTACAATAAACAAGACCGTTTTCTATGCTATGGAGACGGCTTGTGTGTATCTGAAACTAGTAATCACAATAATATTTGTTTGCGATCTTGATTTTCGCCATTTTTAATCCTTAATATACAGCAAAAAAAATCACTGGTCGTTCTTCCCGTCCAGTGCTTTCATTGCCATTTCTTTCATTCTCCTTTTTTCCGTGGGTTCTTCTGTATTTCACGTCCTTCCTTCTTCATCTTAAGTTTTGAATTTTTCTAAAGTTTTATTATCTTCATCAGTTACGTTCAAGTATCTTGAAGTTTCAGTGGCCCATCCTTCCGGCTAAGAAAGTTGGTTTAGTCGTTTTGTGTTATCTTATTATTTTAATGAATATTAAAATATATCATGAATTTTCGGGTTTGTGTGTTTTGAGTTTTGATATCTTTCTGTTCTTTGGCTCTTAGTTGTCATTTCCAAATGTCTCCGCGTCATGATCATCACACTAGCTATATCTTTTCTTGTTTTCTATTTCACCTACTATGAATTTACTATTGCTAGCCAGTGCCCAGAGTGATTTTTCCTTGTTATTCTTGAAGAGTTTTAAACAAGTTTCCCTTATTTGGCGCCATTTGGACATTTCGTGAAACCACTGTTCTAGATGATTTCTCTGAAGTACATAAATTAGTGAACATGATCGATTTACCCAAGATCTTTTTCACTTAAATATATGCATCCAGAATGCTGGACACATTTCCCGGACGCTGGATTTTATAGTCTTCTTTTCTTAGCAACTGACTTGGATAAGTACCTGCATCTACTCTGCAAACCACTGAACTGTACTACTAATACTACTTCCCATTGTGACACGTATCAGGGCTTCTTTCCGTTCCATTTGCATATGGAAATGTCCCTGTATATAATTTAATCTTGTCTTTGTTGTTGCTACCCATCTGTACGTAGTTGACCATACTGAAGCGCAATCTCAAAAGATTCATTCGTTTTCAGAGCTCTATATTTTCCAAAATACTAAACGTCAAACATGACTGATGCATGAAAAGAACCGTAAACTCACGAAATGTGCATTTCGCACTCTAAAAAAGTTCTATGAATGTTCCTCATGTTGTACGACACACGTCCAACTGGCAGTTCGTCCGATATCTTATGTAGCAACATCCTTTGAATGTTCAAATAAATTTCGGGCCTGCAACCAGTCGTCGTTTAACACATCCACGATATTTCAGCTGGGCACCTGTCGGTCATCTTTAGTCATCCAAGACTGACTAAGACTTGCTCCGTTCCGCAGTATATACAGCGATGTTAGTAAATAACGTAGTGTCAAAATCAGGATGCAAGACGGACTACACTTCCAGGCGGCTGCGCTCTCACTGATGGAACCGTGACACGCAGCTGTACTCTGTGTTACCGCTCACCGCGGCCGTTGGCGCACACTGTGTCCATTGTTGAAAATGGTAGACAAGATGGGGTTCCATGCACAGTCCAACTGGTAGCCGCTATCACGGTTCATCAGCTTTCCGCCAGCCATATCTCCACGGAATCTGAAAAAGATGTTGCTGTGGTCGGAATCATAGTTTTGTCATACTCCATTGAAAGTCCAGTGGAAATTGTTCGGCAGTAACGGACTTGCTTGCAATGTGATGTTCAGTGCGGCGTTCTTTCACAGTGCGTGTGGTCTGTCACATGTAAGTCAATTCACACTGACAAGGTATTTTGGCTTACGCGAAAAGAAGTCGTCCTTCACCGATCCCAAAATTTCCGAAGTCTCAGAAGGTGGACGGAAAATCACCTCACCTAAACTTTACGGATGATTCTTGTTACTTTTAACGAAATTTCACCCGCAAAAGGAAGAAAAGCTAAGGATTTTGGCGGCATGTTCCAATCTGACTGTCAGGTGTCCAACAGAAATATCGTGGGATCTATTAAGCGACGACTGGCTGCAAGATGGAAATTTGTTTGAACATTACATTCGCCGTGAAAATTGTAAATTTTGCACTCTGTCGATGACCATCACAGCAGCACTGATGCGTTCTCTGAGCTGTCCTAGTGTTCTTGACACTGGGGGTGCGTAAACGCGTCTGTTAATGTACCTGCAAATCGTGAAAGTCACAAGGTTTATGGTCAGTGATCCAGACATGAGGGGGCGTGAGGGGGCGGGAGGAGTTGGGAAAGGAGGCCACATCATCTTAACTAATACGTCCAATCCTCCTTCGCAAGTAGTCTTTTGTGAGCTAGTTGCCAGTTCTCAAAATTCTTCTAATAAATTTAAGTCATTCATTTGCCCGTACTAAAGCTGTTTTGTGTGTTCGTTACACATCATCCCTTCGTAATGTTACTCCCAGTATTTAATCATTGTGCTTAAATAAAATATGCTGCTCTACCGCTAATGTTCCCACGAAAGTTACCTTCACTTTCATCAAAAATGTTTCATTGGCTCTGAGTACTATGCGACTTAACTTCTGAGGTCACCAGTCGCCTAGAATTTAGATCTAATTAAACCTAAGCAACCTAAGAACATCACACACATCCATGCCCGAGGCAGGATTCGAACCTGCGACCGTAGCGGTCGCTCGGCTCCAGACTGTAGCGCCTAGAACCGCACGGCCACTCCGGCCGGCTTTACTTTCATCATACTCAAGTAAGTGACCACAAAAAATTCATGAACTGATACAATGCCAAAATGTTTCCGTAACTTTAATAATCACTGAGTTAAATTTATTATTTTCTTCAAATTTATTAGTACAGTTTCTGTTATCAGAACAGTAAATGATTCAAATGGCTCTGAGCACTATGGGACTTAACATCTGCCGGCCGATGTGGCCGTGCGGTTCTAGGCGCTTCAGTCTGGAACCGCATGACCGCTACGGTCGCAGGTTCGAATCCTGCCTCGGGCATGGATGTGTGCGATGTCCTTAGGTTAGTTAGATTTAAGTAGTTCTAGGCGACTGATGACCTCAGAAGCTTTGTCGCATAGTGCTCAGAGCCATTTGAACCATTTTTTGAACTTAACATCTGAGGTCATCAGTCCCCTAGAACTTAGAACTACTTAAATCTAACTAACCTAAGGACATCACACACATCCATCACCAAGGCAGGATTCGAACCTGCAACCATAGCGGTCGCGCGGTTCCAGACTGAAGCGCCTACAACCGGTCGGCCTCTCTGGCCGGCTTCAGAATAGAAGTTTCCGTTATAGAAATGAAGTGGCGAAACCAGTGCATATATCTTATATTAAATTAGCAAATTAAAATGGTTTTAAAATTAGAATTCAGACACTGCTCTTCGCACAAATCATCGACATTTGCGCCTTGCAGTTTTAAATCGCAATTTCTCTTCATGCCTGAGGGTTGGTTTGATCTGAATTTCTCAGAGCAATAGCTGCCATCCAAAAGCCAACAGAAGAGACGGACGTAACGTCTGTCACGCTTTTTTGTTGCATTTCAGACATTATTTTTCTATCTGCCAAGAATTCTCCGTCAAGATTGATGTACTTGGCCTTTATAAAACAAAAATATCTTTGGTTCAGATGAAGGAACTACTTACATGTATGATACTAGTCTATAGCTTGGTATCTCGTTGAATGTTTTTCGGAAATTCTCGCATACAAAGTTGGCCTCCTTGTCTACATCCATTATCTGCAAAACATATAAAAAGATCGAGACGCATTTTAATTTTCGAAGCTTGCTGAAACCGTGGCGCTTTTGCAACAGAAGCTTTCCTCCCTATAGTCACATCTTGATATTTGAATACGTAATACGTGCTGCGATCTACCAACAGCTTCTGTTAATAATGTATTCTGCTTACTTGCTTCTGTACGCTTCATACAGAAACGTGTAACCAGCACATTTTACTGTTTTTCGTTAAACTAAAGCAAATCTTTATCACACAAAAAACGTTTGAAAAAACTGGACGCACTATCCACGTCCCTCCAATTAATGCCAGGGTAACCGGCCGTCGACGTGTCGCTGAACTGCCGGAACAAAACAGAGAAGTGAACATAAAATGGAAGACCAGGTCGCCGGTAAAAGCCTCTTCTTTGTAGCGTCTGCGTTTATATTATAGAGGTCAGATAAAGCGCACCGCCGTTTCCCGCACACGAAGACTTCTGCTTTTGGAGTGACGTTCTCCACTGTTTCCATTCCTATTTGCATAATGGCCTCTCTTGGACGTCGTGGACACGGAAGCTAGCGGCCTCTTAATCTCCTCAGCAGTATAGTACCGCTCTTTGGCCGATGAATGCGGTCCGTTTCCGATCTCATACGTACAAAGCACGACAAAACTATATGCGGGTTTGTGTTGAAATTTGTAGGTGCTGATGTAATCTTTGTCGCTGAAGACGGTTAGCTGCTCATTACCGAGGGGCTTCTCTTCCCTCTTAAGTGGGCAACCTCTAAACCGTACGAGGATCGCGAGCGTCGGTTGTATTTTTGTCAACAGCGTTTATTGAGACAGAAATGGGATAGCGACTCGTTGTTATAAAAACCGACCCCAGCTTAAAAGGCTAGCGTTATCCAGCGATCGCCAGCATATTCGAAATGCCTGCTTTTAGGCAAAGGAACGCCAGCTGAGAACGAGGCTTCGTCCACGTCTGCTGTAAACGTAGATGTACGCTAAGGTGACGAAAGCTGTGGGATAGCGATATGCACATATAAAGATGGCGGTAGTACCGCGTACACAAGGTGTAAAAGGGCAGTGCTTTGGCGGAACTGTCGTCTGTACTAAGGTGATTCATCTGAAAAGGTTTCCGATGTCATTACGACCGCACGACGGGCATTAAAGTACTGTGAAAGCGGATTGGTAGTTGGAACTAGACGAGTGGGACATTCCATTTCCGAAATCGTAGAGAATTCAATGTTCTGAGATCCATAGTGTCAAGCCTGTGCCGAGAATACCAAATTTTAGGCAGTACCTCTCACCACGAACAACACAGTGGCCGATGACCATCACTTAACGACCGAGAGCTGTCAGATGACAACCTTACACACATTAAGTTAATAAAATCTCATTAATAGATTGATTTGATAATAGAACAACCCTCACGTACTGGTGATAAACGTTTGTGTATGTATGGGGAAATTTTGATTTTGGCATCCTTATTCGGATTTCTAAATAAATAATTTACAACTATTTTGTTTAACAATAATAGAAATATGGTAAATCCCTAGCCAACATCAATATGTACCTACATGTGGCGTTTATGCTCGCTCGATCTGCTCCGTTCCTGTGGTTCCGAAAAAGTCTGACAGATGTTAGTACAGCTGCTCTGGACACGGGGATCAACTACATTCGACTTCCTTCGCGCTCGTTCCACCATCTCAAGCTCGAATGGCCCGAGTGTCTACTCCAGTTACCCGATCACCTCTCAGTTGCCTGCTACAGGATCATGTCACGTCAACGTGAGATGAAGAAGACTGATAAATATGATACGAAAGAATATATTCTGAGCGCGAAAGACAGTGGTCATAGCAGTGTGTGGGACAGATTTTAATATTTGAGTGCTAAACTGGTGACGTCAATTCGACAGACTAGCTTGGAGCAAGAAACGGAGTTTAGGTGGACTTACTTGCTGAACGCCCGTTTCATCGTCACTTCTATTTTGGTGGTATAGTACAACAGTCCTATTATCGTCTTCTAACTGCAGAAACAATAGCGCTGAAAATGTACTCTCTCTATCTCATGGCGGAAAAAGTCGAAATGCGGACGTATGCACAAAATAGTAACATTTCTCTGATTACACAAAATGATATCCATTTCTGGCAGGAATGAGACAAATACTGTGCGTCAAATTTGTGATGAAATATCAATATCAAATAAGGTAGGACAAAATTATAACGTGACAGTAATATCTTACATTACTTTTGTGACATCTTTTATTTAGGAGCACTCAGCAGCTAAAACAACGTAATCTCTGTTTTCGGACTGACTACACTATGGACTACGTCATACTGAAACTACCGATGAGGTTGGCTTGCATTCGTCCTGAATGGACAACGGTGATGCCGACCATCTACTTGAAAGGCGAAAGCGTAAGAGTACCCCATTTCCCAAGCTATCCAACTGTAAGGTGTCAGGCAAATCCAACACCTTCCATGAAAACCCTGACATGATAAGCAAATCCAGAGTATGTCACATAGCTCCGAATAAATCGTGACATTAAATTAACCAAAGTAATACGAGTAACGAGTGAGCAAATGGAATACCACAGACTAACACAAGAATGCGTAAATGCGTGTCATACCTTCCCACCGTGAGACAGACGCAGTTCTGAGGGGAGAAACGACAACAGAAGTCGAGAGCAGACCCGTGTTAAGCTGGAAGGCCCTACGATAAGGGACGTACACCCACGTCGCCGGCTAACCGCTAGGACCACCCCAGATGCAAGTTTTAGCGTGAAACTTTTTCGTGTCTCTGTTACGTCAAGGACCACCCCCCACTCCATGTTAAAAGCTTGAGCCCTCTATAAGAACCACCCCCTAGCCCATGTTAAGAGATAGAGCCCTCCAGAAGAACAGTATCGATCTTACGATAACACTAAAGGACAACACTAGCTGCAAGTTTTAGCGTGAGACTTTTTAGCGTCTCTGTTACGTTGCAATCTTTAAAAACATTGCCCCACCACGAAAAGTATAACGTTTCTCATTGGATAGAAAGAATTTTTATGGGCGGAGCTTAAGGTTAACATTGCGATCCTGATTGGTCAGATGAAAACACAGCCAGATCGTTTTTTTTTAAACCAACTTAGGTAAATTGTTGTAAGCAGAAGTTAGGAGAGAGTTGCTTCCGAGACGGCGAGGTGAGCGGAGCTGTGCTGCCCGCCGCCCCCTGACGACACCGACAAGGTAATGAACGCACGCGATGCCGCATAACAGAGCATAAAGCTTCACTCAGAACTGCAGAAGTCGCCTCTATTTCACCTCCTTTTTGCATAATACTAGTGTCGATCGTCAATTAAAGCTCATGGTATTCACATTTGCCACTTGAAGTAAAAATCTGAAACGCTATAATTTATCTGTTATATAGTTATTGAGAAGCCACATCAAACACTGTAATTTACGACAAGTTAGATAAGTAATTAAAGATAATTGAGGGTCACTGTAGACCACTTTCATAGTTTTCTCTTTTGTGAAACTTAATTTAAACCTAGATTATAGATGTGATATGGCATAGGTCATCTTTCGATCCATTGTAGAATTTGGAAACCCATTCAGGGAATATTCCTTCACATTTTTGTTGAACGCAGTTGGTTTTTACCATCCTGTATTAAAACATTTCCTTTTATCAATAGTACAATTTATAAACAATGTTTTGTGAGTAGAATAAAATTTCCAATGGTAAACTTAACTGCTTTTCCGACGTTATTTTATCAACTAACTAAAAATAGGGAAGCCTTGAACCCCTTCCACTAAATTTAGTTGGTATTAAGATTATTTTACAGGGAGTGCAGTAGACTGACGCTGAAATCATTAAGTATTTAGTTATATCATCTCTAGTCTCAATGAACTCATCTGAATTCTACATGTCATGTGTGCTCTTGCGTCTTCATGCTAGCAACAGGTCCCAAGTTGAAACTAGTCAATTCCCTAAAAAACACGCTCAGAGCGCCGTTGCGCGAAAGTGGTAGGGAGACAGGATATAGAACAAACAGACACCACGCAGAATGTTAGACAACTTAAGAGGGCACGCATGTGAAGTTGCAAGAATTTGGAAAAAACGTATGAAGGCCAAAGTTTTAAAGGCAATGCAACTAAATTTAGCACAGTTGTTCAGGAATGTTATATGGATACACACATAAATTTTCATGCTTATTGAAGTTACACACTTTTAGTTATAAACAACTTAAATTTTTTCAACAAGATGATTACAAAACTTCGTTTTATGAAACGTTTTTGTAGAAAGTTTGATATACCATTATTACAAATATCTGCGGAACAGAATACTAATATCTTCTTTTGCTACATTTTTACAGCTCTCCAAATTTCCAAGAAAATGTACCAAATCTTAGGGCTTTTCTCTTACATAAATGTTTAACTACTGGTGTAATAAATGAAATTTCCATCCCGAGAACGTGTCATTATAGTACTGACTAATTGTATACCAAATTTAAGTAATATAATGTAAGTGGTTTGTGAGGTAAACGTACATGATGTTGACAAAATGTAAGTTACAGAAACCTTAATCAAAGATTTGACAGTGTTTGTATTAGGCCGTTCCTTACATGAGTGAACTAATGAAAACCGTATGTATTCTTCTCTTCATCCTCAAGCAGTCTTTTCTCTGCTTGCCCTCTTAAGCTCACCAGATTTTCAAATTTTTCAAATTGAGTAACAATAATATCAGCTGCATCAATTCTCCTGTTACAGATTTCCTGCAATATGGACAATGTGAAAGCTCCTGGCTCAAATCCTAGCCTCGGTAGAGTCTGTAATCTGCCGTGATTAACGCAGTTAAAAACTAAACAAGCATCATATGCTACAACTTCATCAGCAGTTGTGATAACAAATGTTGTCTTGAGGAATGGTTTTCCTATCGGAGAGTAGTAACTGTCACTAGGAGTTTGAGTTTTTTCCATGCACACACTTTTGTACAAGTTTGGACATGCTACACAACGAAATGTTCCCCAGATAGTGACTGCATAAAACTGGAAGAAAACACCGCAAAAATTAATAATATCAGGAAATACAGAACAACAAAGGGGCGTGGCCCTGTGCAAGTTTTTGTTAATTATTTTTATCACACTTAGTACTGGAATTTGAATATAATATTACGGAATTGAAATTTCAGTAGCACGTATTAAATGAAGAGGTTATAAAAAATGTTACACAATTTCAATCGCTCTCACTTACTTACCACTTTAACGAGTAAAAGGGTGTACACCGGCTGCAAATGTGGCTAGCAAAAGATATTTCAGTCAACAGCGAACCTTATTTCGGACAGAACAAGCGTACTTCACCCGAAACGAGTAGGTGATATCCTGATAATTCATTACAATTACAACAACACAAACATTATTTTAAATCATTAAAGCAGATGATGATATAAAAGAAGCGGAATGTGATTTGCCATTCAGTGGACGACCATCACTACAAAAGTTTATATTTGCCTAGTTTTCCTGCTAAACTTTAAACTATTTCCGAACTTCCGTTTTTGTTTAAAGCAGGCAATGATAAATCTGCTCAGCGCTCCTTCTTCCCCCACCACTGTGCTGTTTCAAGGAGGTGCTCAGTCGGACGGATGTCGAAGGTTGCAAACAGGTGAAACTTACGAAAACGTGTTTGCAACACAGTGCCGATATAACTCATAGGCCAGTACTGCAGCTTACTTTTACCAGCAAAAGTTTATCACGTGAGCCTATTTTCAATTTTTTTATTTTTCTGCCAAAGCAGTAACTGTTATTATTTGATTAAATAAGCGGGTTACATAGCACCAATACGGTGAGCAGAACTACAAATATTTTTACAAACGGCATTTAATATTAAGCTGCGATGTTTATATATCCAAACACAGTTCCGTTTTAGAGTATGCAATATATCTGGAACTACGGTTCGTATACAGTCAAACCACATAGAGGTACGCAGATTAAAATCTGTTAAACCTGAACGTTGGAGGAACTTCGCCAGTTTCATAATAGAAAAAAAAGTTCGTACATATGTTTTGAACCGAAAACTGAAATAACTTTAGCAGCTTGTCTATGCATTGGAGGATATTGCTCTTGGTAAAATTTTATAAAGCTCATGCAAGCTACTTAATCGGACAGAATGAAGGTCGTTGAACTGTGTCTATCAGTTCAATTTGGAATTAATGGGCTACATTAGCAGCAAAAAGCAAGAATGGTCTGACAAATAAATCGAAATCTATCTTCAGTCGTGCAGTATCTTCGAATCTTTTTGAGAACTCATGATGAGACGTTTCAGTTACTGAAACGTACGCACTCATGTATCGTCCACAAATGAGTTATCAGAAATGTTCCATGTCATGAACTTCGAGCTGTATTTTCCAGAGAATTCCATTTTGTTTCATAGCATCAATCTTGTCCTCCATATCGATTACCAAATGAAATTCCCCCTGCATGAAGACATTTAATGAATTCACATAATTGGTGATGTCGATTATAACAGATATTCTTCATCACTCTACGTACTCAGTTTTGTCTGTAATCGCTGTCTTCGGGTTCGGCCAGCATTTACTGTCGCTCAGCAGAAAACAAGGTTATTATATGATCTTTGTGACTGGTGTTGTAATGACATCCAATAAGTAATTTTTCCAGCCCGTAATAGTGCGGTGACATATTAAGTGCTTTGCAACGCCATTAAATGAGGAGACAATTACCATTCGTCGTTGAACGATATGGCTTCTCCGCTTAAACAACATTTATTCCATCAGGAGCCGTTGTGCACAGCGGCCATAGAAGTTAAGGCCTATTTTAATGTTATTACCTTCACAACAGCTCATTAGGTGATTAAAACTTGTTCTTAGAATTCAATAAATGTTTTATATATCCAAAGCTTTTACAGTTTTCTATGAATGCATTGACACATGCGTCACCGTACCGTTATCTATAAATGCGGCGCAAATGTCAAGATGCTTGAATCAGTGAATATAGTCAGACGCTAAGACTTGACTGTATTAAATAAAACGTAATATCATGGCTACGAAAATTTTATTGCCTGAAATGTCAATGACAAATGGCCTTTCGCAATAGCGCTCTGAAGATATTTTGTTACAGTGTGGTGTACTTACCCCATGTGAATGACTATGTAGGTGTATGTACACGAACAACATCTGCTGTGACGATTCACACACTGCATATATTAAAAATATTAGGCTTTGCAGCAATTCTACCCTTGTTTTAAATTCTCAGAAAAAAAATATTTTACTACCTACGACCCGTTATGAAATCTCAGGCATTTTAAGGTGGTGGAATAAATGTAGGTCAGTTTTGCTGCTTACATAAGAACTTTATACATCGCAACGGGAAGGTGAATATAACATCTAACTAAATTTGGTGGTAATGAGCAAATTTACCTATCAGTATGTAATGCAAAAATGGATGACACTCAATCGACGGTATTAACACACCGATACTATATAATGCATGTCTATGAGCAGAAGGTGTAACAAGCAGTGAGAGGAAACATTTTGCTTTGGAAGCAAGGGCGGGCAGAGACGAATGCCGCGCCACAGGGGGTACCCAGGAAACCTCTTAGCCCGTCGTAGTGGCCGAGCGGTTCTAGGCGCTTTAGTCTAGAATCGCACGACCGCTACGGTCGCAGTTTCGAATCCTGCCTCGAGCATGACTGTGTGTGATGTCCTTAGGTTAGTTAGGTTTAAGTAGCTCTAAGTTCTAGGGCACTGATGACCTCAGATGTTAAGTCCCATAGTGCTCAGAGCCATTTGAACCATTTGAAATCCCTTAAGGAGCGTCCCAGACGAGAGTCAACGACCAACTGACCAGATGACTCAGATGGAAGAGAGAGTAATGGGCTGGGCCACGAGGAAGAAGACAGAAAAAGCTTTAGAAAACTGCATTTCAGAATTACAAATGGATACGAACAAAACAAGTGACGCATTTGATCACTTGAACTGCGAGTGGTACATACGTGATAGACATATCTAACTTTTTAGGCGTCTGGAGCGGGCACAAAATGTCCGATTGGCGGAAACGGACTAGGAAGGAGTGAAGTGCAAAGATTTCGACGCAGTTTAATGGTAGGACCCTTGCAATTGGTAGAAAGAGTTTCCACAAAATAGGAGGACCGCCCCTATTGGTCGAAAAAAGCCGTGACGTGGAGAACAAAACAACCCAGGTGGGGGAGACAGTTTGGCTATGAGAAAGACAAGAGGAAATTTTCAGTGGCTCTCCTCTGAACTGGCGTCTAGTGTAGAATCTGGCGCATAACACTCTGGACAACACAGAGGAGACATTTGTGGGAACATTGCGTTCACAGCTGCTGACATCCAACTAGAAATTAGCTGTATCGTCGTTGAGCTCCAACTGTGGGGAAACGAACCAGCCAGTTAGTTAACTGTTGTTGCGAGAACTGAGAGGACATTACAATATGCACGCTGCTCCAGCCAAGCATGTGTATATCGCCATAGTCTGAGACTAGGGAGGAGTTCATGTTTTCTCCCATATCGAGAAACATAGGGAGAATTTCATCTGTAAAATTCAGCAAAGATTTAATTAGTTTTGTAGGAATTTCAGAGGATGAGAGCAGCTAGGCGGATGACAGCTCATCCCACCTAAGGTAAATGCCGCTTACAGAGGTGTAAACCTGTTGGTTCACCAGCTTGCATCCACTGTAAACTCGAACGATCTTGGGTAATCTTTTGCTCAACGTGTCACAAAACTAACCCTCCTCCGCAGACTTGCTTGTCATCCTAAAAGTATTACCATATTGGATGATTTATCGTATTACTGACCAACATCATAAAGTAATTGTAAGAATAATTTTGTAACGAAATTTCTAGTTAAAATTTAATATTGTTGTGTTTAGGATTATTTAACTTTCTGAGAGTTAAAATTAAAATTTAATTCTGTTGTGTTTAGGATTGGTCCATTTTCAGAGGACGAGATGTGTCATTTTGACAACTGTCTTAACAGCGTCATATTGTAAAATGTAAACTGTGTAATAGTGTGTATTTCCGTGTCAAGATTGCAATATTAAACAGTGTCATTACAGCTTACACAGTTGTGTTCAGTCATAGAATTAGACACCACCTAACCATATCCTTACAGTATGTACGTGTGTCTCGTGGATGACTGTTAAACACTTGTACGGTGTGGCGTTATGTCTGTGTTGTTGTGGATGAAGGTAAGAGAGAAGGTGAACATAGCCGAGTCCTCTCGAGTATCCGCAGAGGTTAATGTCCCCATCAAATGGATGAATCACCATCAACAAGATCGCATGTCCCCACTTTGTGGGACATTGCTGAAGAGTTTCGAATTTAATCCAGCAAATTGGCGCAAAAGCAGGTGATCAGTGACTTTACGCCACCACCTAGCTTGTCGTTCCCGGTCAAATACTGGTAGTGAAAATTTTCCCCCACATGAGTTCGAATTGGTCGAGCGCCATGGAACCGGTGTGCAATAGCACCCTCTTCTAAGGAGGCGGGTTTTACGTTACTAAGATTTATAACCAGACTATTGCTTATTTGTTGAGTTGCATCTACATTAGGTCCGATCCAAAAAGTCTTCCTGCAAAGGGATGGAGAGAAGTTCACTGTATACAGGGTGGTCCAGAACTGTATGTCAAAAACGCAATGGCAGGTAGAGGGGACCGAAATAAGCAGATGTCGTATAGGAATGAGTGCGCAGTAGCGCCGCCTTGAGCTAGTAGAGAACGCTAGCTGGATTCATCCCCCTCCCTTGCTGCACCACTCCCTCGGCAGGTCCCACCTGGCAGTTTTATTCTTCATTGTGTGTGCCCCAAGCGGGTTTAATGTGTGTTTTCTGGAGTTTTCTTAATACCGTGACCATCTTTTAACCTGTGCGTGTGACTTCAGTGTCATTTTTGTGCTTTACGAATCGCCAACTGCGTTTTTAATTTTATGTCGACTTTTTTAACATGTCCCCCCCCCCCCCCCATTAACGTCTCCATGTCAGTGTATTTTTATCTCCATTATCTCTCTTTACTCTTTTTTATGTTCCCCCTTTTTATCGCCCTTTACATGTCACATTTTCTTCTGGCATTAGCTGTGATGTCACTCGGCTGAAGAGCAGCGAATTGTGCCGCTGACAGCCATACCCTGTCCATATGGGACAGGGGAATGAAAACACAATAAAGAAAAAAATGGATTAATCGTTTCCCGCACAGATCTCGAACAGCACGCCTTGCATTTGGTGTATGGGGCTGCACAAGGAAAGGAATCAGCTGGGTCGCCCAACATTCGAGCGTCTTCGTCGGGAGTTATGCACGTGCGGTTCGTTTTATACATCCAGGAGAGGTACTGGCATTGGAAGATATCTCAGAACTCCTGCGGTGGAAGAAAGAATACTAAACACAGTAGAGGATAATCCTTCGACAAGAGCGAGAGCTGTAGGACATGCCTTGGATGTGAGTCATCAAGAAGACTTTACATGAAGGCTGAACGCATTCGTATCATTTACAGAGAGTGCAAGCAATGACTCCTACCGATTATCTTTCACGTGCAATTTTGCTCGTTAATACCTATAACAGATTGCAGCCAATGAAACTTTCCATGCAGATGTTTTATTTACTGATGAGGTTATCGTCACGCAGTCGGGTATGTTGAACATCCGTAATTCTCACCTGTGGGCCCATGGCAACCCACATGGCACAATAGCACAAGCCTGCCAGGAAAGGTATTCCGTTAACACTTTGGCAGGCATTGCGCACAGCAACTTTGTAGAACCGTACATTCTACATAGCCGTTTAACTGGCCACTCATACTACATATTTCTATAGGAGGTCTTACATAAACTTCTGGGCAATACTCCTCTAGCTGTCCTCAGACGAATGTGGTGCCAGGACGATGGAGCCCCATCTCACTTCAGTCGTAACGTCAGGTTTCACTAGACGCTGTCTACGGGCAGCAGTGAATAGGACGGGGCGTTTCAGCTACCTAGCCACAGCGTTCTCCGGGTTTAATCTGTGGGGATTTTTTCTTGTGGGATCTTATAAAAAGCCTGGTGTACGAGAGTCTCGTCACATCTGAAGAAGGTCTCCTCGCCCGCATGTTAGTTGCTGCTGGACATGTGATCGACATGCCTGACATCTTTTCTAACGTACTCCGACACACGTGCCGTCGCTGTGAATCGTGTATCTTTGTTGGTGACCGCTCTTTCGAGCACCTGTAGTAAACAATTAATAAATTTCTGATGTCATTTGTCTTTGACATGCCTTATTAGTTTCCTGTGATTCATACTGCTGTACAGGCTAGCACTGTAATGTATCATTATCGAACACATATTCTGCTTCTTTATACCCAATGAACACAACAAATGTTGCGTTAATCTAATTTATAGTTTCAATACAGTAAATAATATTTAAGTTACCTAAATACCCTGATGCTCGAAATGCATGCATTAATTAATGTTAAAGTTTAATAATCTTTAATAATTGTGATTGACTACGGCATTTATTTACAGTACAACCTTTATTACAATAAGTAGCAGAAAACATGTCTACCAAAATGGCTCATGGTTACAGTATAATTTTTTCTAACGTATTTTACTCTCTCACATTTCAACACAAATTCTGATCAGCTGCCGATTCCCACGGTGCTCATAAATTATTCGCTGGTTCATAACATTTTCTATCAAAGTAAGGGAATTATCAAATCAAAGGTATTTCAACTTATACTGGTAACTGAAGCATCTCATAGTATTCATGTGTGGTTCACAACACTGAGTTCCTCATGCACATCAGAAGACAGTAACAATGCGTTGATCTTGATATTAGATTTGTAATTGTTGTCAGAATCAATATCTCCTGTAACACTTCAATGCCAAAACAGGATAGAAATTACTAAGACGAGAGAAACCATTCACCGAAGAATGAGCTGAAATAATTTAAAGAACCTGAAGGCTCAACTCATCGTACTGGAGAGGCTGGGCATCTGTGTCAGATTAAAACGCATCCATATAAACCCAGCTCTTACCAAATTATAACCAAAGCAATAAGATCAGAGGATTTAATACGAACGCGATATCTACTGAACACAGCTTACACTGCCTAAATTGATCGGGCGTACACTCTAAACACACACAGACTTGCGCGCACACACCTATCTCGTCCAACGTCCCTGCCTTCCGCATCACTTTAGTCGCACACTGTCACGTTCAGTGGCGGTGGGGCAGTGGCAAATCATAGTTTCGTTGCGATTTATTCCAAGTGTGATTTCCAGGGAGTTAAAAAAATTGACTGGGATATGGTGGAACGCCGTTGAGGCGCGTTGTGGTGGGTTCTGGCCGGAATTTGGCTCTGACTAAGCCAAAGGTGCAAAAAGTAATGCAGAATTATTAAGGTATACGTGTATGTACTTCAAGAATTTGCTTACTCTCAGACCATGTGATAAATTAAAACTTTACATAAGCTTATGAGCCAGCACGATAAAAACGAAAAGTCGCTTCAGTGTATTGTTTTAGGGACGAGTTAATTTTATGTCTGACCAATACTGCGAATAAGACCAAGAGACGAACCTCAAAAAACTTTTATATTCTTCGATATGACAGAAACAGTCTCAAGCTAGATTTATGATCATTTGATAGGACTCTTTGTTTATGAGCAAGAATACCGTCACAATACAAGATTTTCTTGATGTGAAAACTCAAAAACCAATAATCGCCGCATTGGCGTTCGAAAGTTTGCCATTGTCTTGATAATTTTTTTTCAATTTCCGAACGAGATAGAATGTTTTCTTGTCCCTGTCCTCTTCAGAGACTATCCACCGGACATCGTAGAGTGAATTTACATCACATTCAGTACAGCAAAAAGAATCTGCGGCTTAGTGGAATTGTGGTGTACAACAGAGAAAGCTGTAGCCTCAATCAAAACACGCATCACCTGCAATACATTGTGGCTGTAGATCTAAGTTCGTGTCAGACACAAAGCTACCCCCACAGCCGTTTGCTAAACAGGAGTAGTTGTAGCAACGTGGCAGTCAGGAGCTCGGATTTTGCGACATTGTCAGTTTATGGGCATTTGAGTGTTGGGAATATGGGCAGAAACGCTGACTCATTATCTGTAAGCACATTTTTATCATTGTTGTCGCTGAACAGCTGAGACAATCGCACATGTCGGAAGGTTTGCACTTCTGCAAATTTTGCCTTGCTTACGCCTCCACTCTACAAATATGTTTGCATCACTGACTTCTAAAAATTCGGATACGGACTGGCCCACGAGTACTCAGGTTGGTAACTTTGATCACATCGACCATTAAGTACTGACAGTATATTTCCCTATAAAAAACTAAAAATCATATGTTTATAAAATATAAAAAACGAAATAGGAATTCTTGTTAGTTGGAAATGAATTTATTATCTTAAATACTCTCCAACAAACCCTAAAACGTAAATAATGGAAAATCCACTTAAATATCCTACTTGCTCCTCGCGCCAGTAGATGGCTTCACTGGAAAATCAGCATTTCCCTACAAATCATTAAAAACAAATATTCCTTATGAAATACAAACAACAAATTAGGAATTCGTGTTTGTTGCTAATGGGTTTTATCGTCTCCCACGAACACAGAAAACTCGGAATAATAGCAAATCCAGTTTTGCAGCTCAGTTGCTCCTGTCAACGATAGATTGCTGCACCGAAAAAAATCGTTCTTAGTTCGATCTTTGTATCACACCAATAGATGACTACATTTTAATAATCGTCCTTATGTCGTTGGTTGTACCACCAGTGTGTAGTTCTCACTGTTACCAACAGATGACACTACAGTAAAAAAGCACAGCTGAGTGGTACAGTAATCATTTTCCACAGTTAAGATGTTGCAATATTCTAAAGTAACTGAAAGATATGTCAGCTGCACAAAAGGTTCAATGTTCGCACAGACTACCCAGGGCTTTGTCAAAGCTAATACATGAATACAATTTAAAGGGCAACACATCGTAGATTACTTATTTTCCACATCTCAGATGTCACAAAAATTCTAAAATATCTCCAAAATGTCTGTAGCGCGAAAACTGTGATATTTACGTCACTAGTTGAGGGGATGCTCAAATTTTAGGCCACTATTTCGAACTGTCACCAATGTATTACTGTAGGATTAAAAAATGAAAAAGATTTGTAAATTAATTATTTTTACACATCTAAGACGTTCAAAAAATTCTGAAATATCTGCAAAATATGTTGCAGTTTACATTGCTGAGGCTGACACATCAAGAACACTGTTTGATGTCACAATATCGAAAAAAAGTCTGTAATGTAAAAGAAACCGCAGTTTACATTCCACGTATGCACATATTCGCCAAACCAGTGCCAAAAGTTCCAAAGGATGTACCCCAATATTAGATTTCACGCCAAATTACAGCTGATATTTTATAACTTAGGCCTAAAAATTCGATGCCACAAAACTACCCTGACCAGGCTTATAACAGCAAACAAAGTACGTGTTAGCTAACCAGACAGATACACATACTGAATGTAGCTAATTAGGTTTACCTACAACAGACACAGAAGTAAAAGCATAAGAATTAAGATGTTTACATTGCTGGTTGAAATTAATGCTTGGAAAAAACGCCGTGACACAAATCAATTAGAGAGATGTCACTAAAGTCAGCAATCTAAAAGAAAATGTGAGTTTATTTCCAAATATACATATTTTCATAAAATTAGTGCCCCCAAAATTCTAAATTTTTTCTTTCAATGGCAGAATTCAACGCCTAACAACACTTGATATTTTAGAAGTAGATCTAATAATTAGATATCGCAATCCTACCAATCTGGGATTATAACTGTAGAAAAAATACATGTTAGCTAAGCAGCCAAATACACAGACTGAATGTAATTAATTAGGCAAATCTACAACACACTTCAAAGGGTATATTCCACCATTTAAGAAAATGAGACATTGTAAACTAAGCTATTTATTGCTAATTCTTGGTATTATTACAAGTGACACAGGCCTACTGAAAGCCATTATAAATAACAGCATTTTGCACTCAGATGGCTGCATAAAAGCTTCATATACTGTCTTTGACCGATATCAATACTCACAATATTATTGTGGTACAGATGCTCCAATCTTTTTGGCTAGGACTCAACCATATGACCTCTTACCAGAGCTGTTTATAGAAACTGTAGATATTTGAAATTCCCCAGTGTTTAAAGCAATATGTATTTCCTGGACATTTGCAATTGCTTTTTCTTTTTGCAATGCAGTTTATGTTCCTCCTTCGGGGCAGCTGTCTTCTGCGTGTACTCCAATTTTCGTTTTTTTTTTTTTTTTGTCTGTTTCATTCCCAGTTTTATTTTTCGTACGCACATAGCAGAGACTACGCTTAAAGGCTTCATTTCTCTAACTAGGCATGGTTTAAGTCTGTGCGATACATATACTGTTTTTCTTTAGAACTTATGGGATAACATTGTTTGTGAACACCAGTCCTTATTCAGCCATATCCATATCTGACGATACTGTGAAGAACAATGTAGTGGACAGAGATAAATATATACTCCCTGCATTACTATAGCACGTCTGTATAAGTTTTTCGTTGTCTTTTTTACAGTCAGTGTTAAGAATCTCCACAGGCAGATAATTAAAATTGAGTGCCAACGGAGCATAATTTATAGGCTTTTCTCTGTCTTGAGAATCAGGAAGGGTTATATGTAATCCAGTGAATTTTCAGGTATTCTTATTAGTGATACCACATGGACATGACTGGCACAGAGTACAGTGAAACTCATTATTTGTCAGAATCTAATACACTTATTGTTGTACAGGGCCAAACACACGATCCATTCTGTAATTATATATTATAGCTTCCAGCTACTGTAGTCTTCCCTATCCAAGGAAGACACGTTTCTCGTAGTCACGTGTGTGGACACATTATAAATTCTATAAGGTTGTTACCAATAACATTGTTCACTTCCAAACTTATGATCTGACATATGAATTTATTACACACATTTACTCTACAATTGGGGGTCAGCCACGTTAAGCAGTGTGTTCCAACTGTCGTATCGTTGTCCATAACATACTGATCTTAGCCTTGCAGCATCGTTCTGTCTAGAATTTGCAGTCTGATATTAGGTAGTCGCACATGTCCACTTTGTCAAATATCCTTGCAAAATATTGCATTATGTTCAAATCCAAACGGTAATAGTTATCTACAACAGGCTGCTGCAATATTCTAAGCAGCTCTTCCATTAGAACATCCATTTTAACGTCGACTAATTCCACTTCATGTGGTACAGCCCCATGGTGATTTTATCTCCTCCAAACGGTTTCCAGTGCTTGCTTGCCGTTTTTTCAGCATTCCTCTTGCTGTCACACTGTGTTCCCGTGAAGGAAAAAAGGTAGCTTCGCCTTGAGATCATGTCCCACAGTGATGAGCTTGGAGAATTTACTACGTAGTTAACACTCAGATGGTCCACGCATGTCCTGCTCTGCTCCTGACTGTCAATTGATCACAGTTTTCAATAACCACAAAGTTATCGCAAAACCGTTCTGTAATGCGTGTAAGCACACTTAAACTGCTCTGTTAAGAAATATGCCCTGTTGTTTGGTGTAATTTATACTACCAATATATAGAAATAATGTTCAAATGTGTGTGAAATGTTATGAGACTTAACTTCTAAGGTCATCAGTCCCTAAGCTTACACGCTACTTAACCTAAATTATCCTAAGGACAAACACACACACTCATGCCCGAGGGAGGACTCGAACCTCCGCCGAGGCTAGCCGCACAGTCCATGACTGCAGCGTCTTAGCATCAGGAAAAAAATTGTACACATTCTCCAACAATAACAACAAAGTAAAGCGTTCGTCGGTTTGTCTCTTCTTCCTCCCTAATAGCCATACCATGTTTGGTACTAGATGCTTGAAATTAGGGCTTGTACGGCGGCTTTTAGACAGTCGTTTCCGAAATAGAAGATAAAACGACTAGCAGTGTCACAAGGAACACTCCGTCATGCACTGTTCTTTGGGTTGTGACGTCTGTATGTAGATGTAGATGTTACAAATTATTACTTTCATTATATTTCAACATTTTATCTGATTTATTGTTACTAATTATGATTATTGCGATACTGAAACATTAGTATACTTTATTTGATAGCCTACTGCGTGTTGTAGAACTTTCAGTTAAAGTTCAAACAAAGATTTTCATGCACCTAGTCTTGATAGCTCTTACGCGAAACGTAGGGTGCCGGGAGTGGAATTAATCTACAGTCATCTTCAAATGCCGGTTCCCTAAATTTGCACAATAATTGTGAAAGTGAAACCAACTAAGAAGAGAGGAGAAGCGTTTGATATGTACACTCCTGGAAATGGAAAAAAGAACACATTGACACCGGTGTGTCAGACCCACCATACTTGCTCCGGACACTGCAAGAGGGCTGTACAAGCAATGATCACACGCACGGCACAGCGGACACACCAGGAACCGCGGTGTTGGCCGTCGAATGGCGCTAGCTGCGCAGCATTTGTGCACCGCCGCCGTCAGTTTCAGCCAGTTTGCCGTGGCATACGGAGCTCCATCGCAGTCTTTAACACTGGTAGCATGCCGCAACAGCGTGGACGTGAACCGTATGTGCAGTTGACGGACTTTGAGCGAGGGCGTATAGTGGGCATGCGGGAGGCCGGGTGGACGTACCGCCGAATTGCTCAACACGTGGGGCGTGAGGTCTCCACAGTACATCGATGTTGTCGCCAGTGGTCGGCGGAAGGTGCACGTGCCCGTCGACCTGGGACCTGACCGCAGCGACGCACGGATACACGCCAAGACCGTAGGATCCTACGCACTGCCGTAGGGGACCGCACCGCCACTTCCCAGCAAATTAGGGACGCTGTTGCTCCTGGGGTATCGGCGAGGACCATTCGCAACCATCTCCATGAAGCTGGGCTACGGTCCCGCACACCGTTAGGCCGTCTTCCGCTCACGCCCCAACATCGTGCAGCCCGCCTCCAGTGGTGTCGCGACAGGCGTGAATGGAGGGACGAATGGAGACGTGTCGTCTTCAGCGATGAGAGTCGCTTCTGCCTTGGTGCCAATGATGGTCGTATGCGTGTTTGGCGCCGTGCAGGTGAGCGCCACAATCAGGACTGCATACGACCGAGGCACACAGGGCCAACACCCGGCATCATGGTGTGGGGAGCGATCTCCTACACTGGCCGTACACCTCTGGTGATCGTCGAGGGGACACTGAATAGTGCACGATACATCCAAACCGTCATCGAACCCATCGTTCTACCATTCCTAGACCGGCAAGGCAACTTGCTGTTCCAACAGGACAATGCACGTCCGCGTGTATCCCGTGCCACCCAACGTGCTCTAGAAGGTGTAAGTCAACTACCCTGGCCAGCAAGATCTCCGGATCTGTCCCCCGTTGAGCATGTTTGGGACTGGATGAAGCGTCGTCTCACGCGGTCTGCACGTCCAGCACGAACGCTGGTCCAACTAAGGCGCCAGGTGGAAATGGCATGGCAAGCCGTTCCACAGGACTACATCCAGCATCTCTACGATCGTCTCCATGGGAGAACAGCAGCCTGCATTGCTGCGAAAGGTGGATATACACTGGACTAGTGCCGATATTGTGCATGCTCTGTTGCCTGTGTCTATGTGCCTGTGGTTCTGTCAGTGTGATCATGTGATGTATCTGACCCCAGGAATGTGTCAATAAAGTTTCCCCTTCCTGGGACTATGAATTCACGGTGTTCTTATTTCAATTTCCAGGAGTGTAGAAGTATACTGAAAATTAAGTAGACTGATAAAAGAAGAAATGAAGATGTGACATGCTGTTTCAAATAATGAATACCTATCTCATGTATCCACTACGTGGGAGTTCGTTGTATAATACATGGAAAACACGACAAGAAGAAGGGACATCTGTTAAGACAGCATGGAATGACTTCCATGGTACTAGAGGGAGCTGTTGAGGTCAAAAACTGTAGAGGAAGCCAGAGAATCACAGTCACGAGATTTTGTCCTTTCACATTGATACCAAGTGACCTTATGGAACCTAGCCCTTATTTCGAAAGCAAAGCACCTACTCTGGTGTGTTTAATTTTTTAAAGCAAAACTTCCAATGATTCTGCGACACAGGCATCTGGATTGGTCTCGTTTTCTAGTATATGGAACATAAACTGAATCTAATCTAATTTAATTTAAACGCACGCCCACTTCGTTAAATTTGTATGTTTGTTACTTAGCTGAGTCCTTTACTGGCCTCGTTGTCTCTTCTCCAGAGTATCACTGTTGGGACGGGTTTTCAGGCGCAAGCAAAATTTTCTGTTTCCATTTGGAGATTAAATACGAAATAATAAATGTCTTTTCGTTACAACTCCTGTGTACTTTCAAAACACTGGTTCACAGCTATATGCAAATATTTCCTCCAATACTACTGACTTCCAACTCTCTCCATCTTTCTCATAAAACATCTCAACATGCCTCATGCTCACGACAGTTAAACAATATCTTACCATCTAGCACAAGGTCGAGCACAGATAATATACATGTAGACTAAAGAGTTTAATCATTAACACTGATATTCAACAAATGTGTTTAAATAGTTTTACATAAATTATTATGTAAATATTACAAAAATCTGTGCAAATATTTATGCAAATGACTTTATAAGATTAAAGTATTAATGTCTTTGTCAGTTTAACTACATAAATTTTAAATTTGTATCCAGTAAAATCGTAGTTCAGAAACTATACTGATATATAAAGACCGAATTTTATACAAAGCTTTTTATCAACAGGTACTGAAGAATTCATTTTGTACTTTAGATTTGATTACATCACATGGTCCTCCGCAGAACAGCTGTAGAACAGAACATATGAACAAACACTAACTACAAAGAAATGGTCGTATGGCGTTATTGTCCGGGAGACCCCATGTTGTCTTGTTCGTCCGACTGTTGCAAGGCTTTTTACTTGGCACCTCTTCAGTGAGTTGTGCGTCGATGAAGATAAGATAAAGTGATGCGGGTAACACAAACTCCAATCACCAAACGAAGAAAATTTCCGGTCTGCTCAGGAATCAAAGCCGAGGCCTGACTTTCTAGAATCGACGACACTAGCAGCTAGACCAAGGGCTGTCGACTGTTTGGTGGGAGAAAGGAGAAGATGACAGGACATGTGCTAATGCATGTAGGTATATTCTCCAGGATACTAGAGAGAGCTGTAGAAGGCTAAAGTGACACGGGAAGTTAGAGATTGGAATACAAAGAGCAAATAACTGAGGACATTGGGTGTAAGTATTACTCTGAGATGAAGGGGACATCATTGTGGGCTTCACCAATCCTACCTGAAGACTGAAGACTGAAAAAACATCATTAATGTCATCAGTTTGTTAATCATAGTGAGTGCTACAAGTTTAATTCGGCTATTGCTGCAAGTGCCCATTTCGTTAGATCAGAAGAGTTATTTCACCTGTGGATCTTAGGGCCGGTAGGTATTCCACTGAGAAGGTGTCGATTTGCCCACCAAGCTGGAATAGTAATCTGGGGGAGAGTGGTTCAAATTCTTGGCAGCTCATCCAGAGTCAAATTCTTTATGGTTCATCAGATTCCTTTTAGGTGAATGTCTTATAGTTCACTTGAAAATGACGGAGTGAGGGGGTGTCAAACCACTCCCACGTCCATATGCATCGAGAAAACCACAGAATCGGTGTGTATTGTGGTATAAACATGTGCTACTGTACTGTATCTACTACTACACTAATCACGTGACCACTACCCTGAAATTCTCGGGGCGTTTCCATCTACCTGTGAGTGACATTGGATGCCTTGCGTCTCTGCCCACTTTACTCCTATGTTGACGCATCACTGGTTATAACATGTTGTACCAGCATGCCAGGATCAGACTCGAATTCTTTATGGTTTATCAGATTCCTTTTAGGTGAATGTCTTATAGTTCACTTGAAAATGACGGAGTGAGGGGGTGTCAAACCACTCCCACGTCCATATGCATCGAGAAAACCACAGAATCGGTGTGTATTGTGGTATAAACATGTGCTACTGTACTGTATCTACTACTACACTAATCACGTGACCACTACCCTGAAATTCCCAGGGCGTTTCCATCTACCTGTGAGTGACATTGGATGCCTTGCGTCTCTGCCCACTTTACTCCTATGTTGCCGCATCACTGGTTATAACATGTTGTACCAGCATGCCAGGATCAGTTGCTGCCTTACTGTCTACCACTAACAGAACATAGGTTGGATCGAGTGTGCTGGTTGCCTGACGCCGAACACACGCTTGACACTAGACGTATGACGGCCAACGTCTGCCTGATGTCTGACGGCCCTGCAAGAAACTGACACATGCATACACACGAAAGTCTAATTGAGCTAGAAGTTTACAGTTAGAACATGAGAATCTAGAAGGGATGAGCGAAGGATCATCTGATCTGAAGTACCACTATCTTCAATCTTTATAGTGTAAGAGAAAGCTTCTGTTATAGTGGAACGTATTAAAATGTCAAATATACAGGGTGAAAAGTACTTAAACCGACAAATTCTGGGAGGTTGTAGCGGACATCAAAACAAATATTTTTCCCTAATGTCATTTTCTCCTATGAGGATTATTTAAACTGGTGGAAGTCAGATAAACCGAAAAAACAGAGCCAAGATATAGTGTGATATGATTTTCAGAGGATAACGTTACTGTAATACAGGGCGTCCAGTGTCACTGTAATATTTCTGGCTTAGTCAGCCATCATATTCGGCTCCAAGAATCTGTTCCCAGAGCAATGGAGATGCAAGAAGTATATACAGGGTGAAAAGTACTTAAACCGACAAATTCTGGGAGTTTGTAGGGGACATCAAAACAAATATTTTTCCTATGAGGAGTATTTAAACTGTTGGAGGAAGATTACTCTGGCGACAAATTAATTAAACCAACAAACAGTTTTCCATTCTTTTATGACCAAGAGACAACACATTAACAAAACCCAATTTCAATTACAGTAGATTTACAAAAATGCCTCCATTCACACGTAAACAAAGGTTACACCGCCGGATCACGTTCTGTCTGACACGGGCAAAAACTCCAGGAGTACCCTGAACTGTTCCTGCTGCTGCAACTATCCGAGCAACCGGATCCTCTTCTGATGCAACAGGAGTTGCATAAACAAGGTTGCACATCTCTCCCCACACAAAAAAGTCCAGAGGGGACATATCTGGGGATCGAGCAGGCCATGGTACAGGACCACCTCTGCCAGTCCACGTTTCTGGGAACCGTCGGTCCAGGAATCGACGCACACGACGACTGAAATGTGCCGGCGCCCCGTCATGTTGGAACCACATGCGCTGTCTTGTAGAGAGCGGGACGTCTTCCAGCAATTTTGGCAATGCTCTGGCGAGAAAATTGTAATAGTGCTTGCCATTTAATGACCTAGGTAGCAGATACTGCCCAATTAAACAGTCCCCAACAACACCGACCCACACATTAACGAAAAACCGCACTTGATGAGCGCTAGTAACTGTGGCATGTGGGTTATCCTCACTCCAAACATGCGAGTTGTGCATGTTGAAGACTCCATCACGCCCGAACGTTGCTTCATCGGTAAACAACACAGAGGATGGAAATGTAGGATGCATCTCACACTGTTCCAGGTACCACTGCGAAAACTGTGCTCTGGGTGGATAATCAACTGGTTCCAGGTGGTGGAGTCGCTGTAAGTGAAATGGACGTAACATTTGCTCTCGAAGGACTGTTCTTACATTCGTCTGATTAGTCCCCATGTTAGGTGCAATTGCACGAGTGCTGATTGATGGATCCCGCTCTACATGCTGCATGACAGCTTCCTCAAACTGCAGTGTTCTTACCGTGCGACGGCGTCCCTGTCCAGGTAAGTGCTAAATAATCCGGCCTCACGCAGGCGTTGGCACACAGCAGCAAAGGTCGTATGATGCGGGATGCGGCGATTAGGATATAGTTGTTGATAAACCGGCTGTGCAGCTCGTCCGTTGTGGTGCGCTACGTGGGACGCACCAACCAAATCAGTGTACTCACTCCAGGTGTATCGCTCCGTTAGTAAACAGAGACAATGCACTACTACACTGGTGGACAGCAGTTGCCTACAACTGAAGAGCGTAATACATCTTCCACCAGTTTAAATAATCCTCATAGGAGAAAATGACATTAGGGAAAAATATTTGTTTTGATGTCCGCTACAACCTCCCAGAATTTGTCGGTTTAAGTACTTTTCACCCTGTATATTTGACATTTTAATACGTTCCACTATAACAGAAGCTTTCTCTTACATTATAAAGATTGAAGATAGTGGTACTTCAGATCAGGTGATCCTTCGCTCATTCCTTCTAGATTCTCATGTTCTTGCAGTCTAACTGTAAACTTCTAGCTCAATTAGACTTTCGTGTGTATGCATGTGTCAGTTTCTTGCAGGTCCGCCAGGCATCAGGCGTTGGCCGTCATACGTCTGGTGTCACGCGTGTGTTCGGCGTCAGGCAACCAGCACACCCGATCCAACCTATGTTCTGTTAGTGGTAGATAGTAAGGCAACAACTGATCCTGGCATGCTGGTACAACATGTTATAACCAGTGATGCGGTAACATAGGAGTAAAGTGGGCAGAGACGCAAGGCATCCAATGTCACTCACAGATATGTGGAAACGCCCCGGGAATTTCATGGTAGTGGTCACGTGATTAGTGTAGTAGTAGATACAGTACAGTAGCACATGTTTGTATCACAATACACACCGATTCTGTGGTTTTGAGTCATGTTGTCAGTAGCACTAGTGACAGTCTGGTGCTGATTTTGCATTTAACATCCGACGATGCCACTGTGGCTGCAGAACATTAGGACACTGTTTTTGTAAAACACAGATCTTAAGATGGTCATCATAGATCGAAACCGGTAATTTGTGAACAAAACGTTGGTGAACAGAAACGTAAATTAAAGGAAATTTATTCTATATACCGGTCACTGTTTTATTCGCAATACTGTCGCAACTTGTGTTATAATAGTGCTTCGTTTATATTGCATTTCAAATCAGTTCTAAATTATTGGCGACTTGACCATAGACAAAGTGCTAAGAACACATGCAACCGTTGTGCAACAATATATAGTCAAGTCCGGGTATACCAGTTGAAGTAACACCTTCGAATGAATGAATGTTGCCAGCCGCGGTGGTCTCGCGGTTCTAGGCGCGCAGTCCGGAACCGTGCGACTGCTACGGTCGCACGTTCGAATCCTGCCTCGGGCATGGATGTGTGTGATGTCCTTAGGTTAGTTAGGTTTAAGTAGTTCTACGTTCTAGGGGACTGATGACCACAGCAGTTGAGTCCCATAGTGCTCAGAGCCATTTGAACCATTTGAATGAATGTTAAAAGTATAGCGACGAACTGCGGCCAGTTCGACGCACATTCGGCAAACGCAGAGACTCACAGACAAACAGTGCCGCATCCTGCCTGCTGGTACCTGTGCAACCCAATTCTCTTTCCCATCTAGGGCTGCTTCCCGCGTTTTCAGATATTCTTACCTTTTCTTTTCGGTCTTCCGTCTCACGTATTTAAGAACATCTCTCTCATATTTCATTGTACGCACATCAAAAAAAGTTTTGCATCACCTCGGTTCCGAGAGTTTCGGAATCTGTGCAGAAAATTGGAATAGAGATCAACATAAACATTTTTGCGCGGTGTGCGGCTCGTGTTGATGCCGTTCATAGCTTAGAATCTTGTAATAGCGATAGTGGCGTCTCGTTTTCTTAGTGTCTTCACTGGCGCCACTACGTTTGCGCACCTCGTATCCGTGAGTGGCAGCAGCAGGTACTTTGGTACCATGTTTGGAGCGGCCTCTAGTATTTGCGGGTCGCCGTGTGTCGGGAGAGTGGAGTTGGGACGAAGCAGCAGTGAGGTCCGGACAGCCAGTACTCGCCCGAACGCTGGCCACACACACATGCACTGTACGACCGAAGGATGTGGTCGCGAGAGTGCATGACCACGTCAAGGCCCGTATTCAGCCAGTTGTAGTGGAATGGACCGTGACATTCGAGTAGTGCAGCTTTCACTTGTGTGAGTGTGTTTGTGTGTGTGTGTGTGTGTGTGTGTGTGTGTGCGAGTGTGTCCGCCCGTCGAAATCACCTCTTGGCAATAAGTTGTCAGTCGACTACTTATACTGCGGTCTTTCCTGTGCCTGACTTGAGTGGCAACGACCGTTGGTTGGTCGTTCGGTCGGTCGGCGCAGCGGACGACGTGAATTTGGTCTTCCGAACGCTTCTGGCTTCTCTGTATTTGTATCGACTCACAATTCGTTCTTGTTGTTTCACACGGACTGGTTTTAGTATTGGGAACTGTTGGTGGAATTGTTTTCCCAGATCCGTGTATATCTTCTGGTTCTGTATAAGCAGTTATTTTAATGCTCTCTTAGCACTGGATTTGGTGGGAGTTGCAGGCCGGGACAGCTAGTGGCATACAGGACCGAGTGGCTGTAGCCGGCGACCGTACCCAGGACGTTTGAAGTTGAGTGAACAGTGTCCAGTACCGAAACCTCCACTGTTTGCGATCTCGCAGTTGTTTGCTTGTTGCTGCTCCCAGGGTTGATGAGACCAACCGCAACAAGTGGAGTCTGTCATGTTGGTGGAAGCTATTAGCTGCCTTCTACTCCTTGATGTTAGTTTGGATTTAGTATTATTCTTATTATTGAAGTGCAACCAGCGGTATTTTCTACCTTGTGTCCGCTAACGCCCCAGTTAGCTGCCCTGGAGATTAGCGTACTTTTCCGGCGGCGTATCTTTCCTCATCGTGTTCATGCTGTCCGACACGGCGTGTAGATCGACAGCCTCTCGAATTGTACTGTGACTATGTTTTTGGGAGATCTACCTTGGTTCTAGTGTTTCCTTCGGCCTTGGGTGTGTTAGTGAAGACTTGGTGCTGTCCGTCTCTTCGCCCTTGCCTAAAAAATATTCCATCGTTGTACCGGTGATAGGACGTTAGGCGGATTGGTTAATTGGTAGGTCGGCGCTTAAGCTACCCCTAGAGTGAGCTGCCATCCTGTTACGTGAGTGCAACTCTTGGCTACCTGTCTCACCGCTTACACAACTGCAGTCACCTTCCTCAGGTCGATCCAGGGACCACTGTCTGTGGATCACTCCGCCTTATTTGGACAAGTTGTCATAATTGTTCAATATTTACCCTAATGTTTTAACATGTTACTGCCTTCCCCACTTGTAAGTGTAGTTGTCCACCTTATTTGTAATTCAGGCCTTCAGCCCTTGTGTATTCTGAAACTGCTTGTGGGCTTCCGCCCACGAATAATTTTCAACCTTCTTAATGAGGCTTTCAGCCGCTGATTGTGTGTAACATTGCTTGTGGTCTTCAGACGACAACTCCCAAGTCTTTCAGTCACTAGTGTAGTAAAATCCTTTAAAAGTGATTGTTGAGAGTTTTTTTTAAAATAAAGTGTATGTGTTTTCTGTGCAACCAACGGTAACTGATTAGGCTCCATCCACACCTTTCCTGCTTTCCCTGAGTCCTATGTTTCAATCATTTCCGCCCTTTTCATTGCTCATTAAAACTACACATTGCATCTTGTACCACCATACAGCAAGACATTCAGAGGTGGTGGTCCAGACTGCTATACACACCAGTACCTCTAATACCCAGTAGCACGTCCGTTTGCACTGATGCATGCCTGAATTCGTCGTGGCACACTATCCACAAGTGCATCAAGGCTCTGTTGTCCCACTCCTCAACGGCGATGCGGCGTAGGTCACCCAAAGTGGTTGATGGGTCACGTCGTCCACAAAACAGCCCATTTCAGTCTATCCCAGGCCTGTTCGATACGGTTCATGTCTGGATAAGATGCTGGCGACTCTCTTCTAGCGATGTCGTTATCCTGAAGGAAGTCATTCACAATATGTGCACGATGCAGGCGCGAATTGTCGTCCGTGAAGACAAATGCCTCGCCAATATGCTGCCGATATGGTTGCCTATCTGTCGGAGGATGGCATTCACGTAACGTCTCCGACGATTGTCTGCTTGTCTGTTTAAAGGCATATGCGACACTCATCGGTAAAGAGAACGTGATGCCAATCGTTTGGAATGTTCTTGGGCCCATCTGCACCGCTCTGCATCGTTCCGTGGTTGGAAAGATGGACCTATCCATTGGCGGTAGGAGTGAAGTTGCGCATCATGCAGCCTATTGCGCACAGTTTGAGTCGTAACACGACGTCCTATGGCTGCACAAAAAGCATTATTCAACATAGTGGCGCTGCTGTCAGGGTTCCTCCGAGCCATAATTCTTAGGTAGCACTCATCCACTGCAGTAGTAGCCCTTGGGTGGCCTGAGCGAGGCATGTCATCGACAGTTCTTGTTTCTCCCTATCTCTTACAAGTCCGAACAACATCGCTTTTATTCACTTTGAGACGCCTGGCCACTTCTCTTGTTGAGAGCCCTTCCTGGCACAAAGTAACAATGCGGACGCGATGGAACTGCGGTACTGACCGTCTAGCCATGGTTGGACTACAGACAACACGAGCTGCGAACCTCCTTTCTGGTGGAATGACTGGAACGGATCGGCTACCGGATCCTCTCCATCTAATAGGCGCTGCTCATGCATGGTTGATTACATCTTTGGGTGGGTTTAGTTACATCTCTGAACACTCAAAGGGACTGTGTCGGTAATACAATATCCACAGCCGACGTCTATCTTCATGAGTTCTGGGAACAGGGGTGATGCAAAGCTTTTCTTGGTGTGTGTAATAAAAGACTGTGTGATTAAAGTGCGATATTTTTTCGATTTTTAGCGATTCGAATTCGATTATTGAAATATTCTGAGGGAGAGAGAGAATTCTATACTGGCATCATAGCTTCGTTCCGAAGGAGTAATGAACCTATTACGTAAACATTACTGTCACGTCAACATTAAATTAATTTTACAAGCGTGTTCTCACATGTGCGTGTATGTTGGTATTAGATTCTGAAACAACCGCGTGGAAGAAAATTATTAAGTCGGTTAAGCTACAGAGAGGAAGCTGAAGATGTGAAAATGCGAATGTTATTCAACTCGCCTCGAACTTCCTATTGCTTCCGTATTTTTGCGGCGGTTGGGTCACTGGTGTTTGTCTCTTCTCTGTTATGCGCTTAAGTGTCTTTCTGAATCCGAATAAAATTGTAAATATCTGTAACCATATTTGTTCATTCAAGTGTTTTATGTATTTTAGGTGCGTGTGAATAAAAATTCAATCGGACTCATCAAATCTAAAAATCGAAATACAACATAAAACGTCGACCGTGTAATGTTACTTCCTACGTCGTAAATCTGTTAGCAATATTCAGAATCTCCCTTATTTTCAGTTAGAATAACCTGGCAACCTTACTCCCATCCGCTAACGACATTCTTTGTCTTTACCAGTGACAAGCCTAAGAAATGCCATGTTATAGTATAATATCAACTTCAATTTCAGTCCTACTTTTCAAACCTTTCTTTCGTTAATAAAGAGCATAAAAAAGGCGTACAGAGACTGTGTCGGTTACTAAATAAGAATTGTCACAGATCTATTTACTGACTATGTTCCGTGTACGTAACGAGAAAGACAATGCTAATGTTAGTTATGTAATAGCAACCTGAGTAACGTGGGTGATCGCAGAGCCTAGCGAGCTTAAGAAAAATGGCCCACCTGCGTAACAAATCACCACTGTGCTTTGTCTAACACACTCAAAAATTGGAGTATGAGAGGCTCTCTGCTGTTTCAAGACACACGGCGCACGACAAGTGCGACATACACAACGAGTAATAATGTAGAAGCGGCTAGGTCTAGAACGACAATTAGAGGAAACTGTCGAACCATGACATTTCTCCGGTAGGCAATATCGTAATCCACCGCTACGCGGCGAGCTATTCCCGGACTCGCGCATTACGCGACCACGCTGCTGCTATCCTAACTTAAGGCTAATGAGAATCGTGGATCAAGATTTAATTCTGTTTGGGGAGAGGGCAGCAGTCTTACGGAGCGATCGCTAATCACAGCCCAGCCTCAAGGGTCAGCTGCAGTCATTGTTGGCTCAGTGGAGTAACGAGATGCCGGCCACGGTAACGGAACTATTCTTTGTCTGTCTCTCCCTGCTTATGTAACTCTGTTGTTACAATGGTGATGCTGCTTCTGGCAATTTAGTGCGGCGTACTGCAACCGGAAAGCACTCATGTTTGAATGTATTTTATCTATACGAACTGCATTTCCGCGTCTTTTCAAAATGGTTCATATGGCTCTATGCACTATGGGACTTAATATGTGAGGTCACCAGTCCCCTAGACTAAGAACTACTTAAACCTAACTAAGGACATCACACACATCCATGCCCGAGGCAGGGTTCGAACCTGGGACCATAGCAGCAACGCGGTTCCGGGCTGAAGCACCTACAACCGCTCGGCCGCGGCGGCGGGCGCTACTCGCCTTTTATTTTTCTGAATATTATTTCCGCTTCCATGAAAAAAGTGTTGACGAATTTTAGTAATTAACGAAGTTGCGAATGTGCTTTGGTGTCCGCTTCATGAGCCCCAGATCGCTATTCGTCTGGGCAGCTTTTTATTGGATGACGTCTACTCTTGCGTCCATACCAACTTTATCCTTGCTTACCCATCCAGTTAACGTAGACTCTCAAACACACACACACACACACACACACACACACACACACACACACACACACACACACACAAGTATACAGAGTGGTTCATTGATAGGGATCGGGCCAAATATCTCACGAAATAAGCGTCAAACGAAAAAACTACAAAGAACGAAACTCATCTAGCTTGAAGGGGGAAACTAGATGGCGCTATGGTTGGCCATCTAGATGACGCTGCCTTTGGTCAAACTGATAAAAACTGTGTTTTTTTTAAAATAGAAACCCCCATTTTTTTATTACATATTCGTGTAGTACCTAAAGAAATAAGAATGTTTCAGTTGGACCACGTTTTTCGCTTTGTGATAGATGGCGCTGTAATAGTCACAAACGTATAAGTACGTGATATCACGTAACATTCCGGTATTTCCTCCGTGGTACATTACCCGTGTTAAAATGGACCGTTTACCAATTGCGGAAAAGGTCGATATCGTGTTGATGTATGGGTATTGTGATCAAAATGCCCAACGGGCGTGTGCCATGTATGCTGCTCGGTATCATCCAAGTGACCGGACCATTCGCCGGATAGTTACTTTATTTAAGAAAACAGGAAGTGTTCAGCCACATGTGAAACGTCAACCACGACCTGCAACAAATGATGATGCCCAAGTGGATGTTTTAGCTGCTGTCGCGGCTAATCCGCTTATTAGTAGCAGACAGATTGCGCGACAATCGGGAATCTCAAAAACGTCGGTTTGAGAATGCTACATCAACAACGGATGCACCTGTACCATATTTCTATGCACCAGGAATTGCATGGCGACGACTTTGAACGTCGTGTACAGTTCTACCACTGTGCACAAGAGAAATTACGGGACGATGACAGATTTTTTGCACGCGTTCTTTTTAGCGACGAAGCGCCATTCACCAACAGCGGTAACGTAAACCGGCATAATATGCACTATTGGGCACCGGAAAATCACCGATGCTTGCGACAAGTGGAACATCAGTGACCTTGGCGGGTTAATGTATGGTGCGGCATTATGGGAGAAAGGATAATGGCTCTGAGCACTATGGGACTTAACTTCAGAGGTCATCAGTCCCCTAGAACTTAGAACTACTTAAACCTAACTAACATAAGGACATCAGACTCATCCATGCCCGAGGCAGGATCGAACCTGCGACCGTAGTAGTCGCGCGGTTCCAGACTGAAGCGCCTAGAACCGCTCGGCCACACTGGCCGGCCCAGGAAGGATAATTGGCCCCCATTTTATCGATGGCAATCTAAATGGTGCAATGTATGCTGATTTCCTACGTAATGTTCTACCGATGTTACTACAAGATGTTTCACTGCATGACGGAATGGCGATGTACTTCCAACATGATGGATGTCCGGCACATGGCTCGCGTGCGGTTCAAGCGGCATTGAATAGCATATTTCATGACACGTGGAGTGGTCGTCGAAGCACCGTAGCATGGTACGCACGTTCACCTGATCTGACGTCCCCGGATATTTTTTTCTGTGGGGAAAGATGGATATTTGTTATCGTGATGCACCGACAAGGCCTGACAACGTGATTCAGCGCATTGTCAATGCATGTGCGAACATTACGGAAGGCGAACTAGTCGCTGTTGAGAGGAATGTCGTTACACGTATTGCCAAATGCACTGAAGTTGACGGACATCATTTTGAACATTTTTTGCATTAATGTGGTATTTACAGGTAATCACGCTGTAACAGCACGCGTTCTCAGAAATGATAAGTTCACAAAGGGACGTGTATCACATATGAACAACCGAAATAAAATGTTCAAACGTACTTAATTTCTGCATCTTAATTTAAAAAACCTACCTGTTACTAACTTACACCTTCTAGAGCCGTTGGGTGGCATGGGATACATGCGGATGTGCATTGTCCTGTTGGGACAGCAAGTTCCCTTGCCGGTCTAGGAATGGTAGAACGATGGGTTCGATGACGGTTTGGATGTACCGTGCACTATTCAGTGTCCCCTCGACGATCGCCAGAGGTGTACGGCCAGTGTAGGAGATTGCTCCCCACACCATGATGCCGGGTGTTGGCCCTGTGTGCCTCGGTCGTATGCAGTCCTGATTGTGGCGCTCACCTGCACGGCACCAAACACGCATACGACCATCATTGGCACCAAGGCAGAAGCGACTCTCATCGCTGAAGACGACACGTCTCCATTCGTCCCTCCATTCACGCCTGTCGCGACACCACTGGAGGCGGGCTGCACGATGTTGGGGCGTGAGCGGAAGATGGCCTAACGGTGTGCGGGACCGTAGCCCAGCTTCATGGAGACGGTTGCGAATAGTCCTCGCCGATACCCCAGGAGCAACAGTATCCCTAATTTGCTGGGAAGTGGCGGTGCGGTCCCCTACGGCACTTTGTAGGATCCTACGGTCTTGGCGTGCATCCGTGCGTCGCTGCGGTCCGGTCCCAGGTCGACGGGCACGTGCACCTTCCGCCGACCACTGGCGACAACATCGATGTACTGTGGAGACCTCACGCCCCACGTGTTGAGCAATTCGGCGGTACGTCCACCGGGCCTCCCGCATGCCCACTATACGCCCTCGCTCAAAGTCCGTCAACTGCACATACGGTTCACGCCCACGCTGTCGCGGCATGCTACCAGTGTTAAAGACTGCGATGGAGCTCCGTATGCCACGGCAAACTGGCTGACACTGACGGCGGCGGTGCACAAATGCTGCGCAGCTAGCGCCATTCGACGGCCAACACCGCGGTTCCTGGTGCGTCCGCTGTGCCGTGCGTGTGATCATTGCTTGTACAGCCCTCTCGCAGTGTCCGGAGCAAGTATGGTGGGTCTGACACACCGGTGTCAATGTGTTCTTTTTTCCATTTCCAGGAGTGTAGTTGCGCAAAACCCGAGGAGAGTAACTTTCACATGATGTGTCTCTGATAAGTAACATAGCTATATGAACCTTGGATCAAACACACAGAAAAAGTACTACAGTGTAGAACAGAAGAGAACTAAAATAAATACGCAATGAGACGAATAGAAATCACACTTTTAGTCAACGACAATAATTACACACAAGTTACCGCAATTTATGACGGTTCCTTGGACATTACCAAATTCGGGACATGGTTCTTGGTAGGATGTGTGATCAACACGTACAGCAGTGCATGCTTCGCAACGTGTTCCCTTGGTGGACACAAAGGTGATGAGAAGTTCTTATGGTGGGACGTTCCGTTCCTTCACAGCACATTCGACAAAAGCTGAGTGGTCGATGGGACTGAAGTCGAGAGAGCGGGAAGAGCAGTTCATTCACCGAATATCCTCTCGTTCCAGGAGCTCCCCCGTCCTACTCTGCTCTGTTGGAAGTCAGAGCAGAAAGCACCCCCCGAAAAGACGCACATGAGGAAAGGAGTACAGTGTCACAATAAGGTGGGCTCGTGAGTCTACCATGTTCAGAGATTTGGAGGCCAGTACACCCGTATAGCATTATGCCTCGCAAGTATCGCCATATGAGGACAACCAGACTTCATTCTTAGAGTGCTTTCGTCAGAAACGATGCTGCCGATGTGCGGGTGCCAACTGAACGCAACGTACTGGTCGCGAGGCAAAGAGACACCCCCATGCAGACACAGTCTCACTGGGGATCGTGGGATAGCATGACCTGCAGACCTTTTACATGTGGTTGGAATTACACCAACTGTTTGATGTCGATCCGTTCTTGCCTGTTGCCCAATGTAGCTGGCCAGAGTCGTCCTCCGGGCAGCTGTGCCTGTGATGCGGGACGTTCTTATGCACGTGAAACAATGCTGTCAATATATATATTCATTTCTCTGGCTAGTTTGGTGCAGGCCAACACGACTTCCTCCTTCATCTCAGAGAATCGCTTTACCCAATGTCCCTCTTTGCACTGGCGTCCAAAATTAAAGTAATAAACCGAAATTTTGCAAGGTTGCGTTTACTCTGCCACGAAACAGTATAATCAGGTAGCAGTTAAGTAGGAACAATATAAAGAATAAAGAATGTAAACAACTGCAACTTGCGTAACGGAGACAAAAACGTTCTTCGTTTCTTCCAACTTAATGGATTTACACACACATTCCAACAACTGGTTAATGCGCTCAGTATAGGGTGTGGCCACCTCTGCCAGCAATATAGGCCTGATAAACGACGGGGCAAGCTGTGAGTGATGTCATCAATCTCACTTTGAAGCGATAACGTCCATTCTTCCTGCAGCGCTGCTCGCAAGTCTTGGAGAGTGGTCGGTCGATGTGGTGCAATCCGTGTCCCTAGTGCATCCCAGACGTGCTCGATGGGGTTCACATCGAGAGAGTGAGCAGGCTACGCCATCCCAGGAAAACCTCAACCACCCGTACTCTATGAGGTCAATACGAAGTCTGGGCCCACAGCATCTCGCAACAACCGCACAGGAAGTCCCAAGATCTTGCTACGATACCTGACAGCTGTTAAATCTTGCCGATTTAATCATAAAATTTCACGAAAAGGTGATTTCATTCCACAATTGTTGGGTTCAAAAATCGTGTTCCACGTCCCCTCCAAATGAGAGTCACTATCCGGACCAAATCGGGGCTCATTTGTGAAGAGAACATTGGCCCACTGTTTGACCGTCCAGGTAGCATGTTGATGACTCCACTCTAGACGCTCTCTTCTGTGAAGACCAGTCAGAGGTACACATACAGCAGGTCTCCGACAGCAAAGATAACACTGCTGAAGTCTCCTGTACACCGTTCGCCTAGCTACAACAAGTCCAGCGAATACTGGGAAGCCAGATGCTAGTTGCCGTTCAGTGCCTTCCACCCTACAGCCAAATAATGGTTCTCTCTTTTTGATGTTACAAGTGGTCGGCCCGGCCCTCATCTTCGGGATAGTTTCGATCTCTATAAACTGTCGCCACATCTGAAAAACAACAGAACGATTCGCATTAAACCATCGGGGCACAACCGTTTGCGACTGTCCCGCTTCCATTCTTTCCATTGTCCTCCATCGCAGAGGGCCTGGTGGGCGTCTTCCCTGTGCCATACTGCACCCTCTGAGAATTTGCACATACCGATTGTCAATGCTCTCTTTAGCTGTGTTAGTCTGCTTCTCACGTCGTCCTCTCTTCGTACTTAAAGCGACGTTTTGCTTTCGTGGTAGCAGAATGCCTGCACATCGCCTATTTCGTGGTCACCAGTTTTTCTGTTTAGTTTACCACTAATCACGTTTCTGTTACTCTTCATTACTTTTGCCTTTCTTAGTTTTACTCACTCCATATTCTTTTCTTAGTAGAATGTTCATTCTATTCAGAACATCCTATAAATTTTCCTCGTTTTCTCCCAGGATGGCAATGTCGTCGGTTAATCTTATCATTGATATCCCTTCACCCTAGATTTCAACACCACTCCTTAATCCATCTTTAACTTCCATCATTGCTTCTTCGGTGTGCAGGTTGAACAGTAAGCGACTGAAACCACAAACCTGTCTTGCACTCTTTTTAATCCGAGCTCTTGTTTCTTGGTCTTCCGCTCTTATTGTTCCTTCTGGATCCTCACACGTTTCGGGTATTACTTGTCTTTCTCTACAATTTACTTACATTTTTATGAGAGCTTGGAACGTTTGCATCATTTTACACTGCAGAACGATTTTTCTAAGCCGACAAATCCTATGAACGTGCATTGATTTTCGTCATGTCTTGCTAGCTTTATCAAGCGCAACGTCAGAGCTACCTCTTTGGTGTCTGAGCTTGAGCTATGAAGCTGATTGTGTGTATGACTTTTTTTCGATACGTCTCCAGCCTCGTTGTTTCTACAAAGCAACTTGAGGAGACATTTAATTCCCACTTCCTAAAATTGCTTTCTGAAACTCCGAAGGATTGTTACTTGTGACTTCCACCTTACTAGATCGTAACTCTTCCACAACTCTGTGAAACTCTTCTGTGATTCTTGAACCGCTAAATCTTCCAAATCGACTTCCATTTTTTTCTTCTGTAATATCATCATATTATTCATCTCCGTCGTAGAGCCCTTTGGTGTACCAGTTACGTCTATCCGCTATCTCCTCAGCTCTGAATAGTGGAATTTCTCTTGCATTCGATGTTGACACCATTGCTTTTAATTTCACCGAGGGTTGTTTTGATTTCTTCTTCCTGACCACCGTGTATTTGTCGATTTCTTTGCATTTTTCTCTCAGTGATGTCTTAGCTTCGCTCCAGTTCCTATTTATTGCATTCTTAAGTGACTTATATTGTTGTACAGGTATTCCTGTTTTTTTCTGAATATTGTTGTGCTCCCTCCAGTCTCCGATGAACTGAAGCATTCCTTTTGTTACCCACGGTTTCTTCTCATTTACCTTCGATGCATAAGAATTTTCTGTCCAACTTCTGTGACAGCCGTTTTCAGTGATTCCTCATCAACAGAAATGCCAAACGTGGAATTCATTATCACAGTATCTATAGCCTCAGAGAACTTCAGTCGTACACTATCGTTTCACACTGCTATTGTATGCCACTTCTTTCCACGTTGATTCTTTCGGACGATTCTCTTGAACTTTAGCCTACTGTTCATCATTACTCAATTATGGTTTATCTGTATCTGCTCCTGGGTACACTTTACAATCCTATATTGATTTCGGAATCTCTGCCTCACTATGACGTAATCTAACTTGTAGCTTACTGTGTATCTAGGACTTTTCCAAGTACATCTACTCCTCTTGTAATTTTTATCGCTGTGTATGCTGTTACCAGCTGAAGTTTATTGCAGAGATCTTTTAGTCTGTCTCGTTTCTCATTCCTTCTAACACTCCCACAGTTTTCCTTCTCCTGCTGCCGTCTTCCAGTCCCCCATGATTATTAGGTTATCATCTTTCTTAAATACTGAACTACCTCTTCCGTCCCCTCACAAACCCCCTCTATCACTTCATCTTCTGCTTTTGACATCAGCATGTGTATCTGCATTATTGTTGCTGGTGTTCGTTTGATGTCGATCCTCATGAGACTAATGCCATCACTGAATTCCTCATAGTAACTCATTCTCTGACCTATCTGCCTTTTCATAATGAATCCTCCTTCCCTTATACTATTTTCTGGCACTGTTAATATTAGCCAATATTTAGCTGACCAGAAATCGTCATCTTCTTTCCATTTCATTTCACTGACCCTCACTACACCTAGACTTTGTCTTTGCACTTCCCGTTTTAGATTTTCTAGCGTTCCAACCACTTTCAGACTTCTAACATTCCGTACTCCGGCGCGTAGAATGACTCGTTGGTGATTCAGCATTTTTCACACGGTTCATTCGCATTCTCCTTCCTGAATCTCGAATGGGGATTAATCCCGAATCGTTTACCAACAGAGACTCTTTCATTTGCATCTCACATGCCCTTTGGACCCATATTGTCTTGTGTATCCCCATGCCATTGATCACTTCTGATTCCTCCGCCTTTTACGGGTGGTTTCCTACCAAAGGACAAGAGTGTGTCATGAACCTCTGTCTGCTCCTGCACCTTCTTTGACAAGACTGTTGACAGAACGAAGATGACTCCTAATGTTGGGCCGGCCGGTGTGGCCGTGCGGTTCTAGGCGCTTCAGTCTGGAACCGCGTGACCGCTACGGTCGCAGGTTCGAATCCTGCCTCGGGCATGGATGCCTGTGATGTCCTTAGGTTAGTTAGGTTTAAGTAGTTCTAAGTTCTAGGGGACTGATGACCACAGATGTTAAGTCCCATAGTGCTCAGAGCCATTTGAAGCCATTTTCCTAATGTCGGAAATCTACAGCAAACATTGCTGATGGCCTTTATTCAGATTCTGAGCAGTTGCTGGGATAAAACCATGGGCTCATCTGCATCTACACCTACATGATTACCCTGCAGTTCACAATTAAGTGCCTGGAAGAGCTACACTGGTGTCCAAAACTAAACCAACAAATCCTTATTTCCCCCTTCCTGTGTCTAATTCAGATATAATCACACAAACTGTCAACAGATGTTGGTACGATAGTGTTCTGCACGGAAGGTGGCATTTCAGTCAACACACCAACGATGAGGTCGGTGCACGTATCGAACGGATTAGTGTTTGCCGGGTAGTCCGAAATCCACAATCGCTGTTTGCACAGTCGCAGACGGTGCAGTGTGGCACAGAGAAGACGCCTATCAGACTCTCTGCGGTGGACGGCTATAGGCAGAATCTAAGCAGGACAGTCGCAAACTCATGTGACCCGATGTCTTAACGTGAATCATTCTTTCGTTTCTCGGATGTGGCGACAGTCTATAGAGACCGAAACAGTATCCCGAAGACCAAGTCAGGGTTGACCACGTGAGACGACAGAGAGAGAGGACCGTTATTTGGCTGAAAGTGCACGATACCGCCTTATAAATTGGCATCTGACCTCATAGCATCCACCGGATGTGTTGTATCGGGGCAAACGACGTACAGAAGACTTCGATAGAGTGCTTTTATTGTCGGAGACCTGCAGTGTGTGTGCCTCTGATGCGTCTTCATGGAAGATAACGTCTAGAGTGGAGTCGTCAACATTCCACCTGCACAGTCGAATAATGGGCCAATGTACTTTTCACAGATGACTTCCAATCTGGTCTGGAGAGTGATTCTTCACAGATTCACATCTGAAGAAAATTTGGAACTCGATTTCGAGACTCGAACATTGTGGAAAGTGACAGATATGAAGGAGGATTGCTAATGCTGAGTGCAAGGATTATGTTTTCGGTTAGAACACCTCTTTGGGTGAATCGGAAAGGTTTAATTGATGTCAGGTATCGTGACGAGATCTTGGGACCTCACGTACGATTGTTGCGAGGTGCTGTGCACCCAGAAGTCGACTTATGGACGATAATGCTCAACTTCATAAAGCACGAGTGAGGAATGACACATTTATTAATTTGAATTTATTTACTGACGAGGCTACATTCACGAAACATGGAAATGTTCATTTGCGCAACATGCATTATTGGACAAATGAAAATCCACATTGGCAGTGGTAAGTTTCACACCAAAAACCGTCGTCGGTGAATGTAAGGTGTAGGATTCTGGAGGACACAATTATAAGCCCCTATTTCAGAGAAGAAAATCTTAATGGTAGGAAGTACACCACATTCCTGCAAGAAGCATTAGGTCTGTTATTGGAAGAAGTACCTTACAGAACAGAATGTGCTATCAACACGATGTGTGTCCGGCACATTTTTCGCCGATGGCTAGGAAAGAGTTGCAGAGACAATTCCCAAATCGTTGGATTGGACACGGAGGAGATGTGTCGTGGCCGGCTCGTTTGCCAGACTTGATGCCTCTGGATTTTTTCTTGTGGGTTATTCGTAAAAGACATTGTTTATAAAGACTTTCCGACTACACCTGAAGATATGCAAGAGAAAATTGTTAGAGCATGTGCTTCGATAAGGTAAGGAATACCACTCAAGTGAGTATTTGCTCAATGCATTAATGGTCATAATTGAATATATTGGAATGTTCCTTGTCACTACCATTGGTCATAATTGAATATATTGGAATGTTCCTCGTCACTACCATACTTATATATACTATACACATTATATATACTATACAGGATGATTCGGTGTCTTTACATCAAACATCAGGGGTGATAGATCTTATCTTGGAAAATAACTTTTGTTACAAAAAAAAAAAATGGTGGTTGTCACCTCTGGGCAACGCCAGGCGTCTTTTATTATTAATTGTGCCCCTGAGACGGCGGTAGGTTGTAGGCTGTGAGGTAACAGGCGAGTTGTGGCGTCCTGGAAATATTCTACGTTCGGAGTTGGCCTGACGAGGCGGGAGCCTAGCCTCTCGGCGGGCTGCGGCCCGGAAGCAACCACGTAGTGCTGAACGTTAGCTCAGCTTGAGGGGCAGCTCCAGCGAGTGGTTTGGCCGCGTGTTTGGGAATTCCATGGTGATGCTGTGTCGATGAAGGAGACACACCGGGGTGCCAAAGATGGCGGAAACCTAAATGGCAGACATTTCACAGTTTGTATGGAAATTAATACTAGCCAGATGAATCATGATACCTCAAAAAGAAACATGCACATTAGCATTATTTGCACGACGATTGTGATGGTGTAATCAGATTTTCAATATCTTTATTAGTTTAAAGTTTAGTATCTGACTGTAAATTATACAAGTAACACCCAGCAACGAATTTTCAAAATTAAGCGGTTCATCCTATTTCGTTATCTACTTGTCTTTAGAAAGCTGTTAGTGTAAACCTAGCTTAGTACGAATTACAGGCATGTAAGTTGAACAGTACATGAGTAATTGGACGTCAAAGTGGCCGATTACTACTAATTGCATCAGACAATAAGTACTCCACAGTGACACGAAAAAACTGTAGCAGCATGATTATAAATATATTTATTCGCCTATGTCTTTGTTTATATAAGATATATACTTATTCATGAAGAAATATTTACTGTGTTTTAGAAAGCACAGAGGCATTAGGCTACTGGACTACCTTTTTTTCTGTTCCTTTGGTATACAGGGTGAAATGCATTTAAACCGACAAACTCTGGGAGGTTGTAGGGGACATCAAAAGAAATATTTTTCCCTAATGTAATTTTTTCCCATGAGGTTTATTTAAACCGGTGGAGGCCGTATTACGCTACTCAGTTGTTAGAGATCGTATTACGCTTTTCAGTTGTAAGAAACTACTGTCCACCAGTGTAATAGTGCATTGGCTCTATTCACTAATGGAGCGATACACCTGGAGTGAGTACACTGATATGGTTGGTGCGTACTACGTAGCGCACCAAAACGGACGAGCTCCACAGCGGGTTTATTAACAACAATACCCTAATCTCCGTATCCAGCATCATAGGACCTTTTCTGCTGTGTGCAAACGTCTGTGTGAGAACGGGTCATTTAGCGGATTACCTGGACAGAGACGCACGGTAAGAATGCTGCAATTTGAGAAAGCTGCCTTGCAACATGTGGAGCGGAAGCCTTAAATCAACATTCGTAAAATTTCACGTAACATGGGGACGAATCACACGAATGTAGGAACAGTCAGTCGAGAGCAATTGTTACGTCCATTTCACTTACAGCGCGCCCACAACCTGGAACCAGTTGATTTCCACCCAGAGCACAGGTTTCGCAGTGGTACGTGGAACAGTGTGAAACGCATCCTACATTTCCATCCTCTGTGTTGTTTACAGATGAAGCAACGTTCGGGCATGATGGAATCTTCAACATTCACAATTCGCATGTTTGGAGTGGGGATAACCCACATGCCATAGTTACTAGCTCTCATTAAGTGCGGTTCTTCGTTAATGAGTGGGTCGGTGTTGCTGGTGATTCTTTAATTGGGCCGTATCTGCTACCTAGGCCATTAAATGGCAGGCACTATTACAATTTTCTCGCCAGAGCATTGCTAGAATTTCTGGAAGACGTCCCGCTCCCTACAAGAAACGCATGTGGTTCCAACATGACGGGAAGCCGGCACATTTTAGGCGTCGTGTGCGTCGATTCCTGGACCGACGGTTCCCACAAACGTGGATTGGCAGAGGTGGTCCTGTACCATGGCCTGATCGATGCCCAGATATATCCCCTCTGGACTTTTTTGTGTGGGGAGAGATGTGCAACCTTGTTTCTGCAATTCCTGTTGCATCAAAAGAGGATCTGGTTGCCCGCATAGTAGCAGCAGCGGCAACAACAATTCAGGATACTCCTGGGGTTTTTGCAGGTGTCAGACAGAACGGTGTAACCTTTGTTTACGTGTCAATGGAGGCATTTTTGAAAATCTGCTGTAATTGAAACTGGGTTGTGTTAATTGTTATCTCTTGGTCATACAAAAATGGGAAAGTGTTTGTTGGTTTAATTGATTTGTCGCCAGAGAAATCTTCCTCTACTGGTTTAAATACGCCTCATAGTAAAAAATGACATTAGGGAAAAATATTTGATTTGATGTCCCCTACAACCTCCTAGAGTTTGTCGGTTTAAATACTTTTCACCCTGTATGTTTATTTAATTTGTTTATGCATATAATAATGTGTGTTAGAACGTCTTTATGGTTCAGTCGTAGGAATACACTCCTGGAAATTGAAATAAGAACACCGTGAATTCATTGTCCCAGGAAGGGGAAACTTTATTCACACATTCCTGGGGTCAGATACATCACATGATCACACTGACAGAACAACAGGCACATAGACACAGGCAACAGAGAATGCACAATGTCGGCACTAGTACAGTGTATATCCACCTTTCGCAGCAATGCAGGCTGCTATTCTCCCATGGAGACGATCGTAGAGATGCTGGATGTAGTCCTGTGGAACGGCTTGCCATGCTATTTCCACCTGGCGCCTCAGTTGGACCAGCGTTCGTGCTGGACGTGCAGACCGCGTGAGACGACGCTTCATCCAGTCCCAAACATGCTCAATGGGGGATAGATCCGGAGATCTTGCTGGCCAGGGTAGTTGACTTACACCTTCTAGAGCACGTTGGGTGGCACGGGATACATGCGGATGTGCATTATCCTGTTGGGACAGCAAGTTCCCTTGCCGGTCTAGGAATGGTAGAACGATGGGTTCGATGACGGTTTGGATGTACCGTGCACTATTCAGTGTCCCCTCGACGATCACCAGAGGTGCACGGCCAGTGTAGGAGATCGCTCCCCACACCATGATGCCGGGTGTTGGCCCTGTGTGCCTCGGTCGTATGCAGTCCTGATTGAGGCGCTCACCTGCACGGCGACAAACAAGCATACGACCATCATTGGCACCAAGGCAGAAGCGACTCTCATCGCTGAAGACGACACGTCTCCATTCGTCCCTCCATTCACACCTGTCGCGACACCACTGGAGGCGGGCTGCACGATGTTGGGGCGTGAGCGGAAGACGGCCTAACGGTGTGCGGGACCGTAGCCCAGCTTCATGGAGAGAGTTGCGAATGGTCCTCGCCGATACCCCAGGAGCAACAGTGTCCCTAATTTGCTGGGAAGTGGCGGTGCGGTCCCCTACGGCACTGCGTAGGATCCTACGGTCTTGGCGTGCATCCGTGCGTCGCTGCGGTCCGGTCCCAGGTCGACGAGCACGTGCACCTTCCACCGACCACTGGCGACAACATCGATTTACTGTGGAGACCTCACGCCCCACGTGTTGAGCAATTCGGCGGTACGTCCACCCGGCCTCCCGCATGCCCACTATACGCCCTCGCTCAAAGTCCGTCAACTGCACATACGGTTCACGTCCACGCTGTCGCGGCATGCTACCAGTGTTAAAGACTATGATGGAGCTCCGTATGCCACGGCAAACTGGCTGACACTGACGGCGGCGGTGCACAAATGCTGAGCAGCTAGCGCCATTCGACGGCCAACACCGCGGTTCCTGGTGTGTCCGCTGTGCCGTGCGTGTGATCATTGCTTGTACAGCCCTCTCGCAGTGTCCGGAGCAAGTATGGTGGGTCTGACACACCGGTGTCAATGTGTTCTTTTTTTCCATTTCCAGGAGTGTATTAATTTAATTTCAAGTTATTTAAATGTAAATCCATTATTTTGAATGAGTTTTATTATGTTTGCCTGGTCGCGATGGCTTGAAGACATGGCGCGAGCGCTCTAGCCAGTCACACCGCTCGTGATTGGGGAGAATGGATGGAAGCGGCAGAAGGCGCGCCGGACGCACTGTCGCGAGAGAGACTTGGAGAGTGTGGAGCGGTTTGCGTTTGGTTGCGACGGATAGAAATACTTCTGAGTTCCGACTTGTGCATGTGTGAGATTTTCGTAGTGTCTACAGTGAAGTCGTAGTGTGCGTTTAGAAGTGAATATCTCGCGGGCTATTAACTACGTGCAGTAGGAATCTATTGTTTCCCTGTTATTCAACTTATATTTTATTTAACTGCTGGACCATTGACAGCAATAAGTATTTTGCAGAAATATACCACATTACCAAAAGTACTTCTACTATCGTAATCATTTAAAGTCGTTAAATAGTACCTGCAGATTTTATTTAATTGCAATCTTTCATTTATAAATTTCTGTATTAATTCGCAATTGCCGAGCGATAAGAACCTTCGTGCATTCGATTCATGTGTGTATTCATATTGTATACTGTAGACTCAGCAGTATTTCGATTGTAATGTAGCACTACGTATCCCAGCCTCTAGACAACGAAAGTAGCCAAAACTTTTAATATTTCAACACTGAGTCAGAGGGTACGTAGTTGAGGGCCACCACACCACCATCATTTCATTTCCGTTTTTGAAAGCCTACAAAGTACTCAACAGGATGATTAGATATTTTGTGTTGCCTATAATCCAATCATCTGCACCACTCAAAGATATGTAGGCTTAACAAATCAAAGTTCCCGAATTGCTTCTAAAATATCTTTCTTTTCTTACAGCCACTCTTTCTTAAGGTTTTGCAAATCGCTCACTGAATTTACTGGGGTAGAGGGTATGCAGATGCTGCAAAACCTGGTTAGTACATTCTACTGGTTCAGTGAAATTTCTTCGTCCCAGGACGGGCGAATACGACTTAAAAGACGCCTAGCTTCGCCGGGAATCATCATCGAATATTTTATCTCTAATAACTGTTCCCCAAGACGTGATGTATCATACCTAACGTTTGATACAAGGACTTTTGAAACACTGTGTATACAGCGTGTCCCAAAATACTGAGACCAACGTGGAGCGGTTGTAGAGCGAATTTTGAGGAACAATATCAGCGTACAAACCTGTCTCCAGGCTTAAATGGTTCAAATGGCTCTGAGCACTACGGGACTTAACATCTGAGGTCATCAGTGCCCTAGAACTTAGAACTACTTAAACCTAACTAATCTTAGGACATCACACATATCCATGCCCGCGGCAGGATTCGAACCTGCGACCGTAGCGATCGCGCGGTTCCAGACTGAAGCGCCTAGAACCGCTCGGCCACATCGGCCGGCCTGTCTCCCGGAACGTCACTCAGCTACACTACAGAGAGTTGTCTAGCGGCAGGAGCCAGCACCTACAACTTTGACACTCTGTAGCGTCGTTAGATGACGTTTCCGGTCACGGGTTTCTCTCCTAAGTTTATTCCTGAAGACTCTGGAGTCCTCGAAGTTTGTCGCAACATTTCTGGGCACCCTGTAAACTGAAGTGACGAAAGTCATGGTATACCGCCTAATATCGTGTCGGACCTCTTTTGCATAGATTAGAGCAGCATTAGGACGTGACATGGGCTCACCGAATCAATGGAAGTCACCTAGAGAAATAGTGAGGCACATCGTCTCAGTAGTCGTCTAGAATTGCGAAAGTGTTGCCGATACAGGATTTTATGTATAATCTGGGCTCTCGATTATGTCCAGTGAATGTTCGATGGGATTCCTGTCGGACGATGTTGATGACCAAATCATTCACTCTAATTGTTCAGATTATCATTCAAACCAATCTCGAACAATATTGGTCCAGTGACAAGGCGCATTGTCATCCATAAACATTCCATCGTTGTTTGCAAACATGAAGTCCATTGAATGGCTGTAAATGGTCTCCAGGTAGCCGAATATAACCATTTCGAGTCAATGATTGTTTCAGTTGGACCAGAGGACCCGGCATATTCCATGTAAACATAGACCATATTCCTATGGGGCTACCACCAGCTTACACAGTGCCTTGTTGAGAACTTGAGTCTGTACCACACTCGAATACTACCATCAGCTCTTACCAACTGAAATCGGGACTCAACTCATCAGGCCACGGTTTTGCAATCTGCTAGGGTCCATGGAAAGGTACATGGAAGAATCTTGGAGATACCAGTAGGTATCAGATAGATTATATAATGGTAAGACTGAGATTTAGGAATTAGTTTTTAAATTGTAAGACATTTCTAGGGACTCTGACCACAATATATTGGTTATGAACTGTAAATTAAAACTAAAGAAACTGCAAAAAGGTGGGAATTTAAGGAGATGGGACCTGGATAAACTGACTAAACCAGAGGTTGTACAGAGTTTCCGGGAGAGCAATTGATAGGAATGGAGGAAAGAAATGCAGTAGAAGAAGAATGGGTAGCTCTGAGGGATGAAGTAGTGAAGGTAGAAGAGGATCAAGTAGGTAAAAAGACGAGGACTAGTAAAAACCCTTGGGTAACAGAAGAAATATTGAATTTAATTAATGAAAGAAGGAAATATAAAAATGCAGTAAAGGAAACAGGCAAAAAGGAATACAAGCAACTCAAAAATGCGATCGACAGGAAGTGCAAAATGGCTAGCGGACAAATGTAAGGATGTAGAGACTTATCTCACTAGGGGCAAGATAGATACTGCCTACAGGAAAATTAAAGAGACCTTTGGAGAAAAGAGAACCACTTGTATGAACATCAAGAGCTCAGATGGAAACCCAGTTCTAAGCAAAGAAGGCAAAGCAGAAATGTGGAAGCAGTATATAGAGGGTCTATACAAGGGCGATGTACTTGAGGACAATATTATAGAAATGGAAGAGAATGTGGATGAAGATGAAATGGGAGATACGATACTGCGTGAAGAGTTTGACAAAGCTCTAAAAGACCTGAGTCGAAACAAGGCCCCGGGAGTAGACAACATTCCATTAGATCTACTGACGGCCTTGGGGGAGCCACACCTGATAAAACTCTACCATCTGGTCAGCAAGATGTATGAGACAGGCGAAATACCCTCAGACTTCAAGAAAGATATAATAATTCCAATCCCAAAGAAAGCAGGTGCTGAAAGATGTGAAAATTACCGAACTATCAGTTTAGTAAGTCACGACTGCAAAATACTAACGAGAATTCTTTACAGACGAATGGAAAAACTGGTAGAAGCGAACCTCGGGGAAAATCAGTTTGGATTCCGTAGAAATATTGGAACACGTGAGGCAATACTGACCTTACGACTCACCTTAGAAGAAAGATTAAGGAAAGGCAAACCTGCGTTCCTGGCATTTGTAGACTTAGAGAAAGTTTTTGACAATGAGGACTGGAATACTCTCTTTCAAATTCTAAAGGTGTCAGGGGTCAAATACAGGGAGCGAAAGGCTATTTACAATTTGTACAGAAAGCAAATGGCAGTTATAAGAGTCGAGGGGCATGAAAGCGTAGCAGTGGTTGGGAAGGGAGTGAGACAGGATTGTAGCCTCTCCCCGATGTTATTAAATCTGTATATTGAGCAAGCAGTAAAGGAAACAAAAAAATTCAGAGTAGGTATTGAAATCCATGGAGAACGAATAAAAATTTGAGGTTCGCCGATGACATTGTAATTCTGTCAGAGACAGCAAAGGACTTGGAAGAGCAGTTGAACGGAATGGATAGTGTCTTCAAAGGAGGGTATAAGATGAACATCAACAAAAGCAAAACGAGGATAATGGAATGTAGTCGAATTAAGTCGGGTGATGCTGAGGGAATTAGATTAGGAAATGAGACACTTAAAGTAGTAAAGGAGTTTTGTATTTGGGGAGAAAAATAATTGATGATGGTCGAAGTAGAGTGGATATAAACTGTAGACTGGCAGTGGCAAGGAAACCGATTCTGAAGAAGAGGAATTTGTTAACATCGAGTATAGATGTAAGTGTCAGGAAGTCGTTTCTGAAAGTATTTGTATGGAGTGTAGACATGTATGGAAGTGAAACGTGGACGATAAATAGTTTGGACAAGAAGAGAATAGTAGCTTTCTAAATGTAGTGTTACAGAAGAATGCTGAAGATTAGATGGGTAGATGATATAACTAATGAGGGGGTATTGAATAGGATTGGGGAGACGAGGAGTTTGTGGCACAATTTGACTAGAAGAAGGGACCGGTTGGTAGGACATGTTCTGAGGCATCAAGGGATCATCAATTTAGTACTGGAGGGCAGCGCGGAGGTTAAAAATCATAGAGGGAGACCAAGTGATGAATACACTAAGCAGATTCATAACGATGTAGGTTGCAGTAGGTACTGGGAGATGAAGAAGCTTGCACATGATAGAGTAGCATGGACAGCTGCATCAAACCAGTCTCAGGACTTAAGACCGCAACAACAATAACAGGGTCCAACCGATATGGTCACGAGCCCGGAAGAACTGCTGCAGGCGATGTCGTGCTATTAGCTACTGTCATAGCACATTAACGCTAATTCGCATCACTGTCCTTAGGGATAACAGCCGCATGGGGTGGCGCTTTGCCACGGCTCGCGCGGCTCTCCCCGTCAGAGCTTCGAGTCCTCCTTCGGGCATGACTGTGTGTGTGTGTGTGTGTGTGTGTGTGTGTGTGTGTGTGTGTGTGTGTGTGTGTTTGTGTGTGTCCTTAGCGTAAGCTAGTTTAAGTGGTGTGTAAGTCTAGGGACCTCAGCAATTTGGTTCCGTAGGAACTTACTACCACCACTACCACCGTACCACGTGGATTTATGCGGTTATATTACTTTGCTTTACTTGTCTGTTAGCACTGACAACTTTAAGAAAACGGCGCTGCTATCGGTCTTTAAGTGAAGGCTATCGACAATGCGTTGTCAGTGGTGAGACGTAACGCCTGAGATCTGATATTCTCAGCACACTCTTTATCTTGGAATATTGAACTGCCTAACGATTTCCGAAATGAAATGTCCCATGCGTCTAGCTGCAACTACCATTCCCCTTCAATGTGTGTTTGTTCCCGTCGTGCGGCCATAATAACATCGGAAACGTATTCACTTTAACACCCTTCTATACTACCACTATGCATATGTGCGTATGTGCATATCGCTATCCCATGACATTTGTCACCTCAGTGTATATCTTTATGTGCTAGGTTGTTCTGTAATTTAATCTTTACGCATCATCTGGATGAGTCTTACATATGACTGTCAAGCCTTTGAATGTTAGCTATTATCTGCTGAAAGCTGACATTTGTGTTAAATTCTAATAACATCATCTATGTACATTTCGCACGTTTAACCAACCTATGACGGTCAGCTCTTCTGTCCCTTTACCCACTGGTAACAACTTCACGATTATGAAGTCAATATACACTCCTGGAAATGGAAAAAAGAACACATTGACACCGGTGTGTCAGACCCACCATACTTGCTCCGGACACTGCGAGAGGGCTGTACAAGCACTGATCACACGCACGGCACAGCGGACACACCAGGAACCGCGGTATTGGCCGTCGAATGGCGCTAGCTGCGCAGCATTTGTGCACCGCCGCCGTCAGTGTCACCCAGTTTGCCGTGGCATACGGAGCTCCATCGCAGTCTTTAACACTGGTAGCATGCCGCGACAGCGTGGACGTGAACCGTATGTGCAGTTGACGGACTTTGAGCGAGGGCGTATAGTGGGCATGCGGGAGGCCGGGTGGACGTACCGCCGACTTGCTCAACACGTGGGGCGTGAGGTCTCCACAGTACATCGATGTTGTCGCCAGTGGTCGGCGGAAGGTGCACGTGCCCGTCGACATGGGACCGGACCCCAGCGTCGCACGGATGCACGCCGAGACCGTAGGATCCTACTCAGTGCCGTAGGGGACCGCACCGCCACTTCCCAGCAAATTAGGGACACTGTTGCTCCTGGGGTATCGGCGAGGACCATTCGCAACCGTCTCCATGAAGCTGAGCTACGGTCCCGCACACCGTTAGGCCGTCTTCCGCTCACGCCCCAACATCGTGCAGCCCGCCTCCAGTGGTGTCGCGACAGGCGTGAATGTAGGGTCGAATGGAGACGTGTCGTCTTCAGCGATGAGAGTCGCTTCTGCCTTGGTGCCAATGATGGTCGTATGCGTGTTTGGCGCCGTGCAGGTGAGCGCCTCAATCAGGACTGCATACGACCGAGGCACACAGGGCCAACACCCGGCATCATGGTGTGGGGAGCGATCTCCTACACTGGCCGTACACCTCTGGTGATCGTCGAGGGGACACTGAATAGTGCACGGTACATCCAAACCGTCATCGAACCCATCGTTCTACCATTCCTAGACCGGCAAGGGAACTTGCTGTTCCAACAGGACAATGCACGTCCGCATGTATCCCGTGCCACCCAACGTGCTCTAGAAGGTGTAAGTCAACTACCCTGGCCAGCAAGATCTCCGGATCTGTCCCCCATTGAGCATGTTTGGGACTGGATGAAGCGTCGTCTCACGCGGTCTGCACGTCCAGCACGAACGCTGGTCCAACTGAGGCGCCAGGTGGAAATGGCATGGCAAGCCGTTCCACAGGACTACATCCAGCATCTCTACGATCGTCTCCATGGAAGAATAGCAGCCTGCATTGCTGCGAAAGGTGGATATACACTGTACTAGTGCCGACATTGTGCATGCTCTGTTGCCTGTGTCTATGTGCCTGTGGTTCTGTCAGACTGATCATGTGATGTATCTGACCCCAGGAATGTGTCAATAAAGTTACCACTTCCTGGGACAATGAATTCACGGTGTTCTTATTTCAATTTCTAGGAGTGTATATTGTACATTGTATCTTCATGGAAGTTTTTCACGATGTCTCATTCTTCCCATAGTTGTATTTTGTAAGTACTCACGTTCCAGTGCAATGAAGAATTTCTTTTATCCCTTTCTCCAATTTTACCTCACTTTGAAGATGCGTTTAATATTTTATACACGCTGTTTGCACTACACTTGTTTGTTAAATCTGAGTCTCAATTATGGCAACAGGTATAATGATATGTTGTACAATTCATCTCTGACACATATATCGATCTGTTAGTACATCGATGCATAATACTGCATCTTTGCTCTGTTTACTTCCCTCGCAAACAGAACTGACAGCACATACAGTGTCTAGGAACGTGCCAATAGATTCGACGATGAGTCGCTTTTGGATCTCATAGTCAGACATATTACATGTTCTTTGAACCTGTAGGTACGAATTTCAGGCTTCCAATTTAAAATATTTTTATATGTTAGAAAGATAAACATAAATTCACGTTGTTTGTTATCTGTTCTTTCTTAAATAGTGCTTGAGAGTGGCCTTTAAGGCCGAAATTCGCCCATCATAGGAAACATAATAGAGTAAATACTTGTTAACACTTGTTAGTTAAATCATAGCCGAGGTCTAATCATTACAGAGTCCTTAAATACACTGAAGATGTATCCTAGCTGTAGTAAGGAGCATATCTATAGTAAAACTTTACCGTAATTAATAACTGAAAAGCTATTCTTCCCGACTGTATGAGGCTGTTTTGCTTCATTTCAATAGTTTTAGAGAAGTTCAAAATTTCTGGATGACGAAACGTCTAATGTCTGAAGCATTTATTTTTAGGTTATTAAGCAGGAGTTGAGTCCTTAATGGTGACACCTCTTTCTTGCGGCATGGACAGTGGTACACTTATGCAGGTTCATATATATAGTCGAAAAACCTGCTAACCTTCAGCTGATGCTCTGCTTTTAACTGTTCTCGAGCTGTCGGATGGAAACGTAGTTTTTATGTTCGCCTCTCCGAGAAGCCTTCTTCAATATCTTTCGGTGACACTCCCCGACCATAGTCATCTGTGTTAATGAGCCTGATACCACTGGCAATGAATAGTAAGTTACACGGCTTAAGATCTGAAATTTCCCTGGTTAGCACACGAATGGCTCGTTACTGAGGCAGGTCCCTACTATAACTTAAATTCTACAGCTATCTGTGAACACCAGCGCTGTGGCTCCAGCTACTACTGTTACAAAATCCTGGCGAGTATGGCTCCAACAAACAGCGCAGATCAGAGTAATTACATACGTACTTTTGTTCCTATTCTAAGTAGTCACTGCCAGTCAAAGAAAGTTAAGCACCAAGAAGGGGAGGATGGGACGAAATGAAACGTCACGGACTGAAAATGTGTGTGATGCTATTTCAGACATGCCAACTCACCTGAATTAAGCAGGAGACTCCCGATTTTTCCTTCTTCCTCCCGATCTCCCGACCGTGAAGACCGATTTCCCGATTTTCAGAGCAATTTCAATACCTTCCTTACCATTTGAAAATCCTGCTCCTTCGATATATTGGTGAATGACAATGTATGGCTGCTACCTGTCTCTGTTAACTTGGTGGCTGTCGGGAGCGGCAGTAGGCGTAGCTCGCGCTTCGTATCTACAAGGAAGTAAGGAACTTACCGTTGGCAGCGTTCGGAGACAAATAAATATCTTTCAACCAGTGCCAATTTCCTCCACTTCTGGTAGCACCAGCGCAATCGTTAAGTTATTTTGGACAAGAAGTAGTCGATAGTCGTTCCAAGCAAAGTGATTAACGTTGTTCTTTCTACAAGGAAGTGTTGCCAAGTTGGGGGATTTCCTCATAAATTTAGGGGCAATTAAGCTGCCTGGGGGAAATTAGAGGGATAAATGTTTCAGGAGGGAAAAATATTTAGGGTTACTACCCTCCCCTCCCTGCCCCTCCACTCGACAATTTCATTGTTGACTCCCTTTTACCGCCCCCCCCCCCCGCACCCCCACCCCTCCCGCTCGCTTACCGACAGTGTGACAAACTATTTAGCGGAATTTGAAGTGCAATATAGGGGGAAACGGTGCACCAGGGTTGGCATCATTGCTACATGACCATTGACTAGAACGTAGGACCGTTGTGTTCTCGGTTCTGCTGCGTGATTTGTGTACTCTGTAGTAGTTGTTGGCTGCGTATCGTGGACGTGTTGATTATTTTTAGTGCAGGATGGGGAAGAAATACGATGCAGTGTTCAGAAACGTATATAAGGAAAAGTTTCCACGTTTAAGTGAATCGAGAAAGGGACAAACTTACGCATTTTGTAGTGTATGTAGATGTGACTTTTAAGTGGCTCATGGCGGGAAATGTGGCATTCTTAAACATGTGCAAACTAAAAAACACAAGGAGTGTCCATTGTGTAGAGCGGAACCAGAAACTTAACTTCTCGTGTAAACCCCAAAACGTAGATTCTGTGACGAATGCCGAGGCTTTATTTACCTCATTTACTGTAGAGCATAACTTGACTACAAACGGTGCCGACCACGCTGGGCCTTTGCTTCGCAAAATGTTTCTGAAATTTCGAAAGAATATGGGCTTGCAGGTACGAGTTCTGAATTATTGCAACTTTTTCAGGGATGTGTTGTAATTCACAATAGTACAGCGATGAAATTCTCCTGATTTTTCACTTTTGAAAGTTGGCATGTCTGCTATTTCAATGGTTTCAAAATCGAGACAAATTTACACAGAACGTGACACTTTCATATCCGACTACTACAACTGCGGTTTGGTTTCTGTACAAGCTGCAGATTACGTTTTGCTCCCTGATCCCTGATACTTTCAGAATTTCGAAGAGTGAGCATAGTCATAAGTTTTCTCTAAATCTACAAATGCTATAAGTTTGCGTTTCCTTACTCGATCCCCTTAGAAAAGTCGTAAGGTCAGTATTGCCTCCCATGTTTCTGATTTCAAAATGATATTCCCCAGTGTCAGCTTCTACAAGTCTTTGCACTGATTTTGAGGTCTACTTTCAAACTTGCAGTATTAAGATTCTTCAGTCGTTGTCCTAAGCTTTTTCTTTCCATAAATCTGAGAGCACCGCCTGTTTTCGACACGGTTAAATTTAAGTGGTCAGCCGGCCGGTGTGGCCGAGCAGTTCTAGGCGCTACAGTGTGGAACCGCACGACCGCTACGGTCGCAGGTTCGAATCCTGCCTCGGGCATGGATGTGTGCGATGTCCTTAGGTTAGTTACGTTTAAGTAGTTCTAAGTTCTAGGGGACTGTTGATCTCAGATGTTAAGCCCCATAGTGCTCAGAGCCATTTGAACCATTTAAGTAGTCAAGTGACCATTTCATGTTATTTGACTCTGGTCAGGAATTCTTAGATACCTGAGGGTTGTGACTGACCCCAGTGATTGATTGTCGATCGCATAGTCCATCATGTCAGATCCTACTGCCTGTTTGTGTGAATCACACTACATCCGTTTAAGTTGAACGGCAGCCACGAACATTTGCACCAGACGTTGATCGTCTGCAAGTCTCTCAGCATGTCGTAACAATAGTCCAACGGTGTAACGTCCCCCCACACAAAAGCGTCAACTGGGAAGTGATTCATAGACCTACAAATTTAATCTGCAAGGTCAATTTTGCATGTTATGAACAGCACTCGCCTTATCACACTCCCCTCAGTTACGCCAGACACGTTATTTGGCTTCTGCAGACTCTCCTCTATTAACGATATACAGAATTTTCTTCCCTGGGAAGTATTCAGTATAATGTCAGAGCTGTGTGGAAATCACTGCCCCAAGAGAAGGAGTGGTCCTCCATGCCGCCCCGTGAGGCCTTTCGCGTCGATTTTGAGCGACTGTGTTTCCGAAATGTTTTCCAAGACCACCCATAAGAAAACCGTGTGATTTAACCGTTCTGACCACCATCGCAGAGGTGTCGAAAGAAGGGGTGGAACGTGGGTAATAGGGGAAATGATGACCTCCTCCTTATGTGACACGTCCAAGGTGGCGTTGGGCAGAATTTCAGTGAAATTTGGTGCCAATGTGACATTATAAACCTACCTTACAGCTTACATGAACTTTCTGAGCTCTGGGCTTTTTTTCGCACGTGTCGACACCTTCCTGTTTAAAGAGTCGTCCAGGCTGGGGGTGACGTCACGGAACGCCACGTTTTTGCACAAATACGGAGGAAGGTTGTAGGAACCTTTGTGCCAAATTTCAAACTTTTGCGTAACATTGGGAGACAATTACTGGATTTCGAAAGGATGAGCCTTTAATTCTGGTGTACAGTGTATTGTATGTATTGTACTGTATGCTAACCGAGGGCCTTGAAAAGACGTAAGGCTCCGTCCCCGCCGCAGCCGCACCGGTCCACAACCCCACGACGACTACCGCAGTCCACTTCACCCCTCCGCCGCGCCACACCGAAACACTCTTTCAGGGTTATTGTGCGGTTCGGCCCCCCAGTGGACCCCCCTCAGGGAACGTCTCACACCAGACGAGTGAAACCCCAATATTTGCGTGGTAGGGAAATGGTGGTGTACAAGTACGTGGAGAACTTGTTTGTGCGGCAATCGCCGACATGGTGTAGCTGAGGCGGAATAAGGGGAAACAGCCAGCATTCGCCGAGGCTGATGGAAAACCTCCTAAAAACCATCCACAGACTGGCCGGCTCACCGGACCTCGACACAGTTCTGCCGAGCAGATTCGTGCCGGGGACCAGGTGCTCCTTCCCAATCCGGAAAGCTGTGCGTTTGACCGCATGGCTAACTGGGCGGGCGATGTGCAGTGTAGTTTATTATCAAATTTTGCGAATATGTTTGTTGTTTTGCAATTCATTTTATACTGAAATGAGTTTTTAGCCTTAACAATCATCATTCCGTCTCATAACTAAAATTTAAATGCTATAATAGAAATTCTGGAGCTGTTTTCGGTAGTGATGATCAAGCACTACCTGTTGACATGCTGTTGTTTATATATCTTGAGGTGTTTAGAAGTTATGAATTTTTTAAGAAATTAAAGAGATTCATATCCTCCATCGTCACTATCTAAAAGAGCAATTATATATAGCGTGAAAGGATTTTAGTTTGAGACCGTGACTGTGTGTAATGGAAAGGTAACGGGTTGTTTTGGTCTCTCGAATGATTCCCATCGAAAAGAAATAATAGCAAAACAAACGACAATCGAAACCATGGATCTGTTAGTAATACAGTAAACAGCAATTACGTAGAAGGAAACGGTCGCCTGTCTAATTTGGCGAAGTTGCACCGAGTAGGAGCACTGTTCATAAAGCAAGTTAACTATCAAAATGGACTATATTTGGTGCTGGAATCTATTAGGCTGATAACATACAATGCAGTAGCGTGATTTAGTAAGTAATGCACCAGTGGTTTGACATGAACGACACAGGAGGTGTATTAATATGTTTAGACAACAACTGGTTCTCAGTAACAATTACTGTTTGTACATTACAGCAGGAAGCCAGTAATCATTACAAGTAAATGGTTACTAATGGTAGAGCATTACTGACTTGAACAAAGGTTCTGTTGTCAGTTTAATTACCGGAAACTACTACTACTGAAATAATTTTCAATTAATGATATCATTTGTCCTGATATTATTTGTATTCTCAAAGAGCATTCCCTTCCTTATACTGTTTAGCAGAAACGGGACATGTGATGCATGGATCTAGTGTAGTTTGAATAGTCGTAGCTATTTGCTTAATATAGAACACGTAAGTTGTAATAATGAAACTTGTACTTCTTGAGTACTTTTACTGTAATATGAGACTTAAATCTGGCTCAACTATTAGTAACGGGACCCAGAAAATAATCCATCAGTAGACCTAGAACAAGGCTGAACATTTTAGTCACAACACAATATGAGAAACACTATTAACAACATACACTTGAAATTAGAAAAACTGTTACTCCCAAACATATACAGTAATTAATTCTTATGCTGGTCTTTCAAAGTCTACCAGTCTGTATCTAATATGAATTATCACAGATTTTTCAGGTAACTGTAATACTGTACAGAGACTTCTTTAAGCTGACTATTTTAAATCTTTTCTTGGCGACTGAACTTTGGTAAAACTTTAACTGTCTTTTTACGAAAACTACGTAGGGTATTTCAGAACTTACGTTCACTGAATAATTATGAAATTTACTACGCCACAAAGTTTATTAACTGTAGTGAAAGTTACTGCATGACTTTTCAGTTTAATAAAATTGGATACTCGTAAATATCGTTGCACTTGGGACAGGAACCTGTGCAGGTAAATGACTAAGGAGAAAATACGGCTGCTCAACACAAAGTCTACAGAAAACAGATTTATTTTGAAAAAGAAACCAAATAACTGATCTATGTAGTTATACAGTACCTGTACTCAACGGATAAGATGGTGGCAGTGCCGATCTGCTGTGGCTATTCAAAAAAGGGATCAAAAGAATCCATGGCTCTTCCTGTGCAGTTAGCTTGAAAACTCTCTTCCTAGCCTCCAATTTTCGTAGTACAGAGCCAGCCAAAGTATGCTGTGAATAACAAGCCAAATTACTTCCACATCCGAGACTATGTTATGACCTGCAGTTCTTCTCGCCTCATTCAGTTCGCAAGAGGCGAGCACGTTGCCTGCTAGCCACCGACTGACCGATGCCACAAAGGAGTCTTGCAGTTCAGCCGCCAGGTTCACCTTTTCTATTCCTGCCAAGCCAGTTCCGTGGCAGAGGGGCTTTCCTCCGTGTTTTACATGATTACAAACCTACATGCCCCATGCATGAACCACCTTTGCAAGTAAAGTTTTAACATTTGAATTCTTTTACAGCATATTACTTTCTTAAATACATCAGTAGATTAACTACAAATACATAAATGATCATAAATAATGAATGCAGTACATTACTTTCTGGGCAACCCTTGTAATAACTGAATCGCATCTTGTGCTGATGGTGCTAGTAGTGTTTGGTTGTTGCTATGTTCGAAACGCATGTGTATCGTTAGCATCGGTTTATGTGTGTGTGTGTGTGTGTGTGTGTGTGTGTGTGTGTGTGTGTGTGTGTGTGTTGTTTTATGGTTATCATATCTGACGAAATACAAAATTGAAGGGCCAGATGCAGGATTCTGGATCCAACCACAACTAGAAAGAAAGGCGGACAAGGTGATCTGACCATTCGTTGTGCCACTTTGGCCCAGCGAACGGTTTGGGCGCGACGTTGTGCACTCTGATTGGAGGAAACCAGCTCCACATCGTGAAGTGTCGTTAACGCGTCAGGGTTGGCCAGGAGGGGAAAGCTGTAGGCACCCGTAAAGAAAACATATTTTTATATGCATGAAAGTTTAATGACGTAAAGAGGCAGGCCTAGAAAAGCCGCCGGGACTGAATGGGCTACCGCCAAAGAGAGCTGGAGAGGAAGGCGTCTGGTCGGTTTGGAAGCTGCCAGCAGAAGAGAGCGAACGGCGTGTCCGCTCCCGGCAGCTGGCCGCGGTCCAACCCCACTTGACCACCTCCAAGCCTCCCTATTGGTCGGTCAGATCGTAAGACGCGTAGTTCGGTAGCGCTACCTCGTCAGCAACACATGAGTTTGGCTGCTGATGGTTCAACACGCGAGTTTCAGGGTGGTTCTGTCCGGATTTGGGCAACGTGACTGAAGCGCTGCAACTTACCGCCAGGCAGAAGGCACTGACGAACATCAAGCGAAAAATAAAAATCAGCTTTTTATACTAGTAAACCCGTTCAGTAACGGCCCCCACTATACAGTGTCAACTAGCAAGTAATTTTAATCAGATTATAGTCGCACCTGTCTGTTACCTCTCAATGTTGTAATTAAGTATATCGGTAACTATGTACACTACCTTCCTTTAGTTGCCAGCCGGAGTGGCCGTACGGTTCTAGGCGCCACAGTGTGGAACCGAGCGACCGCTACGGTCGCAGATTCGAATCCTGCCTCGATCATGGGTGTGTGTGATGTCCTTCGGTTAGTTACGCGACTGCTGACCTCAGAAGTTAAGTTGCATAGTGCTCAGAGCCCATTCCTTTAGTTTGAAACGCCATGCTGCCTACTACGACTCAGCAAAATGGGAATGAACTGTGGTATCGTGTTGAAGCTGCATGGGCAGCTGTAACTGTACACGCCATCCAAGCTCTGTTTGACTCAATGCTCAGGGGTATCAAGGCCGTTATTACGACCGAGGTGGTTGTTCTGGGTACTGATTTCTCAGTATCTATACACCCAAATTGCTTGTAAATGTAATCACATGTCAGTTCTAGTACAGTTCATCAAGAGTAGTGACTGGCGTATTGCGACGAGCCAGTTGCTTGGCCATTATTGACCAGACGTTTTCAGTTGGTGAGAGATCTGGAGAATGTGCTGGCCAGGGCAGTAGTCGAACATTTTTTGTATCGAGAAAGGCTCGTACAGGACCTACAAATTGCGGTCGTGCTTTATCCTGCTGAAATGTATGGTTTCGCAGGGATCGAATGAAGGGTAGAGCCACGGGTCGTAACACATCTGAAATGTAACGTCCACTGTTCAAAGTGCCGTCAGTGCGAACAAGAAGTGACCGAGACGTATAACCAACGGTACCCCATACCATCACGCAGGGTAATACGCCAGTATGGCGATGACGAATACACGCTTCCAATGTGCGTTCCCCGCGATGTCGCCAAACACGGATGTGGCCATCATGATGCTGTAAACAGAACCTATATTCATCCGAAAAAAATGTCGTTTTGCCATTCGTACACCCAGATTTGTCGTTGAGTACACCGTCGCAGGCGTCAAGGGTAACCGCAGCCATGGTCTCCGAGCTGATAGTCCATGCTGCTGCAAACGTCGTCGAACTGTTCGTGCAGGTGGTTGTTGTCTTGCAAACGGCCCCATCTGTTGACTCAGCGATGGAGACGTGGCTGCACGATCCGTTACAGCCATGCGGATAAGATGCCTGTCAACTCGACTGATAGTGATACGAGGCCGATGGGATCTAGCACGGCTTTCCGTATTACCCTCCTGAACCCACCGATTCCACATTCTGCTAACAGTCATTGGATCTTTACCGACGCGAGCAGCAGTGTCGCGATATGATAAACCGCAATCGCGATAGGCTACAATCCGACCTTTATCAAAGTCGGAAACGTGATGGTACGCATTTCTCCTCCTTACACGAGGGATCACAATAATGTTTCACCAGGCGACGCCGGTCAACTGCTGTTTGTGTATGAGATATCGGTTGGAAACTTTCCTCATGTCAGCACGTTGTAGGTATCGCCACCGGCGCCAATCTTGTGTGAATGCTCTGAAAAGCTAATCATTTGCATATCACAGCATCTTCTTCCTGTGGGTTAAATTTCGCGTCTGTGTCACGTCATCTTCGTGGTGTAGCAATCTTAATGACCGGTAGTGTATTCTTGTAGATACTACGTACTCCAGGAAATTGGTTATCTCGCTCAACCCATAATTTCATATGAGACGAACGCGAAAGAATTTCTGTCGTGACGCGCGTGCCAGCAAGATGGGACTGCGGGGCTGCGTGACGCGTCCTGGCAGCAGACAATGGCGGCGCGCAGTCAGTTTGACGCACGACGTGTCTGATTGACGGGAGCGGCGGTGCGTGTTGCCCGCGCCTGGCCTGCGTAACGCAGGGTAATTGACAGCCGCGGCGAGGTCGTGTCGGCGGGACGCATTGTGCGTGTGCGTGGCTGCCAGCTGCCACGGCGCTTCTTGCGAAATTCTCGTGGGAACCGATCTCCACTGATCGGGTTAGCTGCCGAGCAGTTTGTTCGACGGAAAAGTGAATTTATCTGCTCACACACACGAGTTGGTAATAAACTGGAAACTGAATTAAACCGAAAAACAGAGCCACGATAGAGTGCGATATGATTTTCACAGGATAACGTTACAGTAATACAGGACGTCCAGTGTCACTGTAATATTTCTAGCTTAGTCAGCCATCATATTAGACTCCAAGAAGCTGTTCCCAGAGCAGGGAAGATGCAAGAAGTGTATAGACGACGAATTGTGGTGTAAGGTACCTGTGACAGATGTGAGATTCGGTACCATTCCCGTAGAAAGACCGCCTGCGTAATGCTACTGATCTGTGATTGGCTGCTGGGTTCGGAGCAGGGGTGACAAAACGTTAAAGTATAGTTATTATTATTAGTTAAACTACTCATAGGAATGACTTCACTTTTGAATATAAATATCTCTCAACAGCTGACTATCAATCAGTCATTTTAGAATTATTGAAAACAATTTAAATCAAAAACAAAAGACTGACAAAATTGCAGACGAAGCACTTCGGAAGCGTTCGGGTCATGCCTTTTCTGGTATGGCGCGCGAAGTGTTTCGGGCTGTTCGTCACTTTGGATTAGGCAGTCGAAATGCACAGTCCTGTTGTCTATGGCAGGATGTGTTTGCCAGTATTCAGTATTAAAAATTCACTCTGATAGTCATGAAGCACAGACACGTGTCACAAATAGTGTAAAGATACATTTTCGTATACATTGTGTTTGATCATGTACTTTGCTGTATCAGAAGGTGTTGTATTAAGATCATGTAGTCTTCTCGTGTGTCTATATTAAAATACGTGAGTGACATCCCAAAGAAGTGATACATTATTTCAGAACAGAACCTCGCTAAAAGTCATTTTCAGCCCCAGGATACAGAACCTACGACCTGCGTGCTGTTTTCTGCGCTGGGGACATCAACTTGAAGACAGCCGGTTAGTGAACTGTAACGGAACCTTCGTATTCCACACAGTGCAGGGGAAAAAACTATGCGCCTCACGTGTACTGCATGCACAGAACAAATGTGCTCAGTGGCACGTCATCTGCAGTAATCCAGAGGAGGTAAAGGAGGATGATCGTTGTTAACACTAGCAATCAATTCATTCTCCCTTTCATGCCGTATCACCTACAAATATCGTACATCGTAAAATACATCGACGGACAGAAAACGCAACATCAAAAATAGTTAATGTAGAGTAATGAAATTTTGGGAATACATTTGTCTAGATAACATATTTAAGTGATTGACATTACAACATCACAGGTGAATGCAAGCGCAAGATAAACCATTGAAAAAGTGAAATGTTGATACATCAGTCACCGGTGTAACCGCCAGAATGTTGAATGCAAGCATGTCTGTTCCTACAGACCCGAAAGTAGCACAGGTGACACCAATATTCAAAAACGGAAATAAGAGTAACTCATTGAATTACAGACCCATATCACTGATCTCAATTTACAGTACCTACAGACCCGAAAGTAACACAGGTCACACCAATATTCAAAAAAGGAAATAAAAGTAACTCATTGAATTACAGACCCATATCAGTGCCCTAAATTTGCAGTACGATTTTGGAGCATAAACTGTACTCGAACATTATGAATCACATTGAAGAACATGACTCATTGATACATAACCAACACGGATTCAGAAAGTATCGTTCTTGTGGAACACAGCTAGCTCTTAATTTCCATGAAGTAATGAGTGCTGTCAACAAGGGATCTCAGATCGATACCATATTTCTAGATTTCCAGAAGGCTTTTGATACCGTTCCTCGCAAGCGACTATTAATCAAATTGCGTGCATATAGAGCATCGTCTCAGTTGTATGACTGGATTCGTGATTTCCTCTCAGAGAGGTCACAGTTCGTACTGATAGACGGTAAATCATCGACTAGAACAGAAGTGATATCTGGTGTTCCGCAACGTGGTGCATAGGCCCTCTGCTGTTCCTCATGTATATGAATGATCTAGGTGATAAACTGAGCAGCCCTCTTAGTTTGTTTGCAGATGACGCTGTAACTTACCGTCTAGTAAAATCAGCGGAGGACCAATTCCAATTACAAAATGATCTAGAGAGAATTTCTGTATGGTGCGAAAAGTGGCAATTGGCACTAAACAAAGAATAGTGCGAGGTCATCCACTTGGGTACTAAAAGAGGTCCGATAAATTTTGGGTATACGATAAATCCCACAAATCTAGGGCTGTCAGTTCGACTAAATACCTAGGTATTACAGTTACAAGGAACTTTAATTGGAAAGACCACATAGATAATATTGTGGGGAAGGCAGAACAAAGACTGCGCTTTGTTGGCAGAACACTTAGAAGATGCGACAAACACACTAAAAAGACTGCCTACATTACACTTGTCGGTCCTCTGTTGGAATACTGGTGCGCGGTATGGAATCTTAACCAGGCAGGATTTACGGAGGACGTGGAAAAAGTGCGAAGGAGGGCAGCTTGTTTCGTGTTATCGCACAATAGGGGTGAGAGTGTCACTGATATGACACGCGAGTTGGAGTGGCAGTCACTGAAACAGAGGTGGATCTCTTTGCGGCGAAATCTATTTACGACATTTCAATCACCAACTTTCTCTTCCGAATGCGAAAATATTATGTAGGAGCCGGCCGTGGTGGTCTCGCGGTTCTAGGCGCGCAGTCTGGAACCGTGCGATTGCTACGGTCGCAGGTTCGAATCCTGCCTCGGGCATGGATGTGTGTGATGTCCTTAGGTTAGTTAGGTTTAAGTAGTTCTAAGTTCTAGGGGACTGATGACCACAGTAGTTTAGTCCCATAGTGCTCAGAGCCATTTGAACCATTTTTTATTATGTAGGAACTACGTAGGGAGAAATGATACCATAATAAAATAAGAGAAATCTGAGCTCAAACGGAAAGATTTAGGTGTTTCTTTTTCCGACGCCCTAGTCGAGAGTGGAATGGTAGAGAAGTAGTATGAAAATGGTTCAATGAACCCTCAGCCAGGCACTTAAGTCTGAATTGCAGAGTAACTATGACCGCTCGGGATTAGCCGAGCGGTCTGGGGCGCTGCAGTCATGGATTGTGCGGCTGGTCCCGGCGGAGTTTCGAGTGTGTGTTTTTGTCCTTAGGATAATTTAGGTTTAGTGTAGCTTAGGGACTGATGACCTAAGCAGTTAAGTCCCATAAGATTTCACACACACACACACACACACACACACACACACACACACACACACACACACACACAAACACACACATACACTGACACACACACACAAAGAGTAGCTATGTAGATGTAGACGTAGACGTAAACTGCAAGAACTGTGTTGTCCAAGTGCCAGATGTCAGTTTGTAGGATAGAGTTCCACACCTGTTGCACTTGGTCGGACAATATATAGCGTTGGAGCTGCTAGATTGGAGAAAGAAATGGTGATCGAGTAAACCAAGTTAGTATGTTGACACTCTGTAGAGCATGTTGGGTTACAACAGTGTTACGTCGAATGGATGAATAACAGCACGACAGATCGAATCACCAGACTAATGTGAAGGCCGGCCGGAGTAGCCGAGCGGTTCTAGGCGCTTCAGTCTGGAACCGCGCGACCGCTACGGTCACAGGTTCGAATCCTGCCTCGGGCATTGATGTGTGTGATGTCCTTAGGTTAGTTAGGTTTAAGTAGATCTAAGTTATTGGGGACTGCTGAACTCCTCTGTTACGTCCCATAGTGCTCTGAGCCATTTGAAGCATTTTTTTTTAACTCTTGTGAAATTTGCTGTCAGGTATCGTGGGATGACCACGGGAGGACTTCTGCTGTCATACGAAATCGTACCCAAGACCATAACTCCAGATGTAGGTCCTGTGTGTCAAGCACACAGATGAGATTGAAGGCCTCAACTGGTCTCCTCATAACCAACACACGACCACCACTGGCACCGATTCAGGACCACCTTTCACCAGGAAACAAAATAGACCTATCTGCCCTCCATTGAACCCTCGCTTCACTGAGGTCTCAAATGGTTGTGATTTGGTGTCAGTGGAATGCACGCTACAGGGCGTTTGGCTCAGTGCTGTCCTTGAAGTAATTGATCTGTAACAGTTCGTTGTATCTCTGTGATGACAAAAGCTGCTGCTACTCCAAGTGCAGATGGAATATGAGGCACCAGAGCCATAAGTCGAACAAGATAGTATTCCCTCTCGCTAATAACACGTGGCCGTCCGGAGCCCGGCCCTCCTGCGGCCGTGCATTACAGTGGCTACCGCTGCCAGCAGTCATGCACAGTGGCTACATTACTGCCAGGTCTTTCCGCTGTATCGCAGAAGGATCAGCCAGCCTCTCGTAGCCCTATTACACGACTCGTTCAGAGTCAGTGATATGTTGTACATTTTTGTTTCCCACCAGGATAGATGGCGCATGGATATACTCCTGTGAACTGCTTCTGTAATATAGCCCGAGAGTGAAGGAAGTGAGTAGGAGCAGGAGAGGTGAAGCACTACGGTACTGAATGTAACCTTAACACTTTTAATAGAGTGAAAACCACAAGGAAGTGCAAAATGGCTAAGCAGGGATGGCTAGAGGACAAATGTAATGATGTAGAGGCTTATCTCACTAGGGGTAAGATAGATACTGCATACAGGAAAGTTAAAGAGACCTTTGGAGATAAGAGAACCACTTGTATGAACATCAAGAGCTCAGATGGAAACCCAGTTCTAAGCAAAGAAGGGAAAGCAGAAAGGTGGAAGGAGTATATAGAGGGTCTATACAAGGGCGATGTACTTGAGGACAATATTATGGAAATAGAAGAGGATGTAGATGACTGAGTCGAAGCAAAGCCCCTGGAGCAGACAACATTCCATTGGAACTACTGACGGCCTTGGGAGAGCCAATCCTGACAAAACTCTACCATCTGACGAGCAAGATGTATGAAACAGGCGAAATACCCTTAGACTTCAAGAAGAATGTAATAATTCCAATCCAAAAGAAAGCAGGTGTTACAGATGTGAAAATTACCGAACTATCAGTTTAATAAGCCACAGCTGCAAAATACTAACACGAATTCTTTACAGAAGAATGGAAAAACTGGTAGAAGCCGACCTCGGGGAAGATCAGTTTGGATTCCGTAGAAATACTGGAACACGTGAGGCAATACTTACCTAACGACTTATCTTAGAAGAAAGATTAAGGAAGAAGAGAAATTTGTTAACATCGAGTATAGATTTAAGTGTCAGGAAGTCATTTCTGAAAGTATTTGTATGGACTGTAGCCATGTATGGAAATGAAACATGACGATAAATAGTTTGGACAAGAAGAGAATAGAAGCTTTCGAAATGTGGTGCTACAAAAGAATGCTGAAGATGAGATGGGGAGATCACATAACTAATGAGGAAGTATTGAATAAAATTGGGGAGAAGAGAAGTTTGTATCACAACTTGACCAGAAGAAGGGATCGGTTGGTAGGACATGTTCTGAGGCATCAAGGGATCACCAATTTTGTATTGGAGGGAAGCGTGGAGGGTAAAAATCGTAGAGGGAGACCAAGAGATGAATACACTAAGCAGATTCAGAAGGATGTAGGTTGCAATAAGTACTGGGAGATGAAGGAGTTTGCACAGGATAGAGTAGCATGCCCCCCCCATGAACCATGGACCTTGCCGTTGGTGGGGAGGCTTGCGTGCCTCACCGATACAGATGGCCGTACCGTAGGTGCAACCACAACGGAGGGGTATCTGTTGAGAGGCCAGACAAACATGTGGTTCATGAAGAGGGGCAGGAGCCTTTGCAGTTGTTGCAGGGGCAACAGTCTGGATGATTGACTGATCTGGCCTTGCAACATTAACCAAAACGGCCTTGCAATGCTGGTACTGCGAACGGCTGAAAGCAAGGAGTAAATACAGCCGTAATTTTTCCCGAGGACATGCAGCTTTACTGTATGATTAAATGATGATGGCGTCCTCTTGGGTAAAATATTCCGGAGGTAAAATAGTCTCCCATTCGGATCTCCGGGCGGGGGCTACTCACGAGGACGTCGTTATCAGGAGAAAGAAAACTGGCGTTATACGGATCGGAGCGTGGAATGTCAGATCCCTTAGTCGGGCAGGTAGGTAAGAAAATTTAAAAAGGGAAATGGATAGGTTAAACTTAGATATAGTGGGAATTAGTGAAGTTCGGTGGCAGGAAGAACAAGACTTTTGGTCAGATGAATACGGGGTTATAAATACAAAATCAAATAGGGGTAATGCAGGAGTAGGTTTAATAATGAATAAAAAAATAGGAGTGCGGGTAAACTACTACGAACAGCATAGTGAACGCATTATTGTGGCCAAGATAGACACAAAGCCCATGCCTACTGCAGTAGTACAAGTTTATATGCCAACTAGCTCTGCAGATGATGAAGAAATTGATGAAAAGTATGATGAGATAAAAGAAATTATTCAGGTAGTGAAGGGAGACGAAAATTTAACAGTCAAGGGTCACTGGAATTCGTCAGTAGGAAAAGGAAGAGAAGGAAACATAGTAGGTGATTATGGATTGGGGCTAAGAATTGAAAGAGGAAGCCGTCTGCTAGAATTTTGCACAGAGCATAACTTAATCATAGCTAACACATGGTTCAAGAAACATAAAAGAATGTTCAAAGTACTTACGGGCATTCAGCCAGGTTGAATTTTCGACAACTGCCGATATTTCGGCGGATGCACACTCCGCCATTTTCAAGGCTTAACTGCTTCGCAGTTAAGCCTTGAAAATGGCGGAGTGTGCATCCGCCGAAATATCGGCAGTTGTCGAAAATTCAACCTGGCTGAATGCCCGTAAGTACTTTGAACATAGTTTACGCCAGGAAAGCTCAGGTATCACAACATAAAAGAAGGTTGTATACATGGAAGAATCCTGGAGATACTAAAAGGTATCAGATAGATTATATAATGGTAAGACAGAGATTTAGGAATCAGGTTTTAAATTGTAGGACATTTCCGGGGGCAGATGTGGACTCTGACCACAATCTATTGGTTATGACCTGTAGGTTAAAACTGAAGAAACTGCAAAAAGGTGGGAACTTAAGAACATGGGATCTGGATAAGCTGAAAGAACCAGAGGTTGTACAGAGTTTCAAGGAGAGCATAAGGGAACAATTGACAGGAATGGGGGAAGAAGAATGTGTAGCACTGAGGGATGAAGTAGTGAAGGGAGCAGAGGATCAAGTAGGTAAAAAGACGAGGGCTGCTAGAAATCCTTGGGTATCAGAAGAAATATAGAATTTAATTGATGAAAGGAGAAAATATAAAAATGCAGTAAATGAAGCAGGCAAAAAGGAATACAAGCAACTCAAAAATGAGATCGACAGGAAGTGCAAAATGGCTAAGCAGGGATGGCTAGAGGACAAATGTAAGGATGTAGAAGCTTATCTCACTAGGGGTAAGATAGATGCTGCCTACAGGAAAATTAAAGAGACCTTTGGAGAGAAGAGAACCACGTGTATGAATATCAAGAGCTCAGATGGCAACCCAGTTCTAAGCAAAGAAGGGAAGGCAGGAAGGTGGAAGGAGTATATAGAAGGTTTATACAAGGGTGATGTACTTGAGGACAATATTATGGAAATGGAAGAGGATGTAGATGAAGACGAAATGGGAGATACGATACTGCGTGAAGAGTTTGACAGAGCACTGAAAGACCTGAGTCGAAACAAGGCCCCCGGAGTAGACAACATTCCATTAGAACTACTGACGGCCTTGGGAGAGCCAGTCATGACAAAACTCTACCAGCTGGTGAGCAAGATGTATGAGACAGGCGAAATACCCTCAGACGTCAAGAAGAATATAATAATTCCAATCCCAAAGAAAGCAGGTGCTGACAGATGTGAAAATTACCGAACTATCAGTTTAATAAGTCACAGCTGCAAAATACTAACGCGAATTCTTTACAGACGAATGGAAAAACTGGTAGATGCGGACCTCGGGGAAGATCAGTTTGGATTCCGTAGAAATGTTGGAACACGTGAGGCAATACTGACCTTATGACTTATCTTAGAAGAAAGATTAAGAAAAGGCAAACCTACGTTTCTAGCATTTGTAGACTTAGAGAAAGCTTTTGACAATTTTGACTGGAATACTCTCTTTCAAATTCTGAAGGTGGCAGGGGTAAAATACAGGGAGCGAAAGGCTATTTACAATTTGTACAGAAACCAGATGGCAGTTATTAGAGTCGAGGGGCATGAAAGGGAAGCAGTGGTTGGGAAAGGAGTGAGACAGGGTTGTAGCTTCTCCCCGATGTTATTCAATCTGTATATTGAGCAAGCAGTAAAGGAAACAAAAGAAAAATTTGGAGTAGGTATTAAAAAATGGAGAAGAAGTAAAAACTTTGAGGTTCGCCGATGACATCGTAATTCTGTCAGATACGGCAAAGGACTTGGAAGAGCAGTTGAACGGAATGGACAGTGTCTTGAAAGGAGGATATAAGATGAACATCAACAAAAGCAAAACGAGGATAATGGAATGTAGTCAAATTAAATCGGGTGATGCTGAGGGAATTAGATTAGGAAATGAGACACTTAAAGTAGTAAAGGAGTTTTGCTATTTAAGAAGTAAAATAACTGATGATGGTCGAAGTAGAGAGGATATAAAATGTAGACTGGCAATGGCAAGGAAAGCATTTCTGAAGAAGAGAAATTTGTTAACATCGAATATAGATTTATGTATCAGGAAGTCGTTTCTGAATGTATTTGTTTGAAGTATAGACATGTATTGAAGTGAAATGTGGATGATAAATAGTTTAGACTAGAAGAGAATAGAAGATTTTGAAATGTAGTGTTACAGAAGAATGCTGAAGATTAGATGGGTAGATGATATAACTAATGAGGAGGTATTGAATAGGACTGGGGAGAAGAGGAGTTTGTGGCACAATTTGACTAGAAGAAGGGACCGGTTGGTAGGACATGTTCTGAGGCATCAAGGTATCACCAATTTAATATTGGAGGGCAGCGCGGAGGGTTAAAATCATAGAGGGAGACCAAGAGATGAATACACTAAGCAGGTTCAGAAGGATGTAGGTTGCAGTAGTTACTGGGAGATGAAGCGGCTTGCACAGGATAGAGTAGCATGGAGAGCTGCATCAAACCAGTCTCAGGACTGAAGACAACAACAACAACAACAGAGTAGCATGGAGAGCTGCATCAAACCAGTCTCAGGACTGAAGACCACAACAACAAACAACATAAGTTTGGACAGGATGAGCACGCAGGTGTGAAGCTGTAGTCCATGTCTAATCCTGTGCAGTTAGGATGGTTTCTGTATAATCTCAAAACTAAAAAAAAAAAAAAAATACTCGTTGCTGTCGAAGCTTTAACTGGACGTAAATAATACAAAGTCTCAATAGCAAGGTAGCCCACTCGGTAGGAGAAGCGATATATTTCAGTCGGTCTGCTCTTGATGAAAATGGCTAAATGAAGACGGCACTCCCTGAGATGCACAGCGTCAGGCAGAGGACGCTGTGGTCGGCGTAGTTAGTCTTCTCTCGTACACCTACATTGTGGCACCGTAACTACCGATGCCACAATAATGGCGTCTATGTCACCTTAAAGGAGTTCTTGGCTAACATCACATCACCACTACTGAACACGACCGTTACGGCGTGTATTTAAAGAGAACGTGATTTGTATCCTCATGGTGGCACTACTGGCGCCACTCTTATGCGACTGGCAGCTGGTGATGTGGTACCAGCTGGCAGTCGCAGTGGAAGCAGACAGATGGATATTAAGAACGAAAGCCACCCATACTGTCGCAGCAAGTACAAACTAAATTTTGGATCCAAATCGGCAGAGAAATAATACTCATGGCGATGCATTAAAGCATGTTCCATCTTCTTGTCACAGAGCCAGAAACCGGCGTTATGCTTTAAATAGCTAAGTAACTTCCCATACACCATCCGAAGATGAGCCTGAAAAAATTCGAAACGCGTTTCATGGAATGAGTAAATAACTATTTCAAAAAAGTGACTGGTTGCAGTTTATGTATTTACATACAATAATTATAGCTGTGCTGCAAATACCAACAAATTTGTTAGCATCAGTTTATAACAACAAGATGATAAGGTGGCAGGGGTAAAACACAGAGAGCGAAAGGCTATTTACAATTTGTACAGAAACCAGATGACAGTTATAAGAGTCGAGGGGCATGAAAGGGAAGCAGTGGTTGGGGATGGAGTGAGACAGGGTTGTAGTCTCTCCCCGATGATATTCAATCTGTATATTGAGCAAGCAGTAAAGGAAACAAAAGAAAAGTTCGGAGTAGGAATTAAAATCCATGGAGAAGAAATAAAAACTTTGAGGTTCGTCGATGACCTCGTAATTCTGTCAGAGACAGCAAAGGACTTGGAAGAGCAGTTGACCGGAATGGACAGTGTCTTGAAGGGAGGGTATAAGATAAACATCAGCAAAAGCAAAACGAGGATAATGGAATGTAGTCAAATTAAATCAAGTGATGCTGAGCGAATTAGATTAGGAAATGAGACACTTAAAGTAATAGATGACTTTTGCTATTTGGGGAGCAAAATAACTGATGACGATCAAAGTAGAGAGGATACAAAATTTTGACTGGCAATGGCAAGGAAAGCATTTCTGAAGAAGAGAAATTTGTTAACATCGAATATAGATTTAACTGTCAGGAAGTCGTTTCTGAAAATAATTGTGTGGAGTGTAGCCATGTATGAAAGTGAAACATGGATGATAAATAGTTTAGACTAGAAGAGAATAGAAGATTTTGAAATGTGGTGCTACAGTAGAATGCTAAAGATTAGATGGGTAGACCACATAAGTAGTGAGGCGGTATTGAATAGAACTGGGGAGAAGAGAACCTTGTGGTACAACTTGACTAGAAGAAGGAATCGGTTGGTGGGACACGTTCTTTGGCATCAAGGGATCACCAATTTAGTATTGGAGAGGAGCGTGGAGGGTAAATATCATAGGACGATAGATGAATAGACTAAGTATATTCAGAAGGATGTAGGTTGCAGTAGATACTGGGAGATGAAGAAGCTTGCTCAGGATAGAGTAGCATAAAGAGCTGCATCAAACCAGTCTACAGAGTGAAGACCACAACAACAACAAACAAAACCCACTGAAGATGGAGAACTCCTCCGAAACATGTATGGGTAGTAAAACAAGAAAAATCGTGTTTGCTTAGGCAGAACCACATTGCCTTATTTCACGTATGTGTAGAATTTTTAATGGTTGTCGGCTAAATTGTAAATATGTGGAAGCCCAATAAACGTCTTCCCATTTACCTAGGCTGTAGCTCTACTCGTGCAGCTGTGCCCGCACTGAAATATCCTATGCGCTCTTTCGCGGTCCGTGCCACGCAGCCACGCACGCAGCGGCGTGCTGCACTTCACAGTGGTGTGGCGCTGGAATGCTGGAGGCCAGCGTCCTTGTGAAGGCCGGACGCGGCCGCCGGGTAACGTAACATAACGTAACGTAACGGTACTGGCGCCACAGACGGCACTGGCGCCACAGACGGCCCTGGCGCCAGTGTCCGGCATGGAACACCTGCCGTCTGTCGTACCTCACGCATTCCTTAGCGCTCGCCGGCTCACTTCATATCCACGAAGATGCACTCGGCCCGTGTTGACTAAGCACACCAAAATGACACAACCTGTCACTTCTGTTGTTAAGACACACGTCTGTCTCCGGACTCACTCATACACTATCCCAAAGGGATACAGTATACATAAAGATACTGTGGTTCGTTATTTAGCGCTCCCTACGTTGCCACTCTCAACCGCCGTATTTTCGGAAGTCATTCTGTGGTTGTTTTGAAAGCGAGAAAGTACGTGCACAAATCTGAAAGAAAAGTTGTTGCCGAATTTCTTTCCTAAATCATGCCTAGCATTTACGCAGCGTATAACTACAAGAAGAGAAGCTCTAAAAGTATGAATTATTCTTATTTCGAGTGAACACTGTTTAAAATATTATTCATTAGTGTTTTTGTATATTTGTGTCATAGACCTCCTCAGAAAGAACTTTCAAGTGTTTCACTTTGCATGACTATGTGAACTTACTCTTTTACCCTAGGTTTCCCAAATTCCGTACACACTAATACGTGCCATGCCCCTTCATTTTGAGTTCTGAAAAATGGCGTTGGATTGTTCAGTTTGCTACGCTCTGGTCGCTGTATTGCCTGTCTGCGGTATTCTGTTTGGGAGGCCCTTACGTAACGCGGAATCGACCACTAGATATCACGAGAGGTGGACCCGAGATTGTAAAAGAAATCGGAAAGTATGGTGTTGTCAGAAGAGAAGCAACAGCAGAATGTGTCGTTCAAGAGAGCTCTGTGACTTCGAACGTGCTCCAATCATCGGGTATCACCTCATAAATAGATCCACAAGGGACATGGTTGCTGGGTCAACGACCGTTTACAAAGTAAAATTAAAGCAACAGCAGGCCTCGGTAGCAAAAACAAATCTTTTGACGTAGGTTTCGGCACTGCTATGAGTGCCTTCGTCAGAAGTAAAACACCCAACTGGCATGTCACGTATAAAACTAAATATTAAGCGATAAAGCTTTAGTCACATAATTTTTAAAAAAGAATACATAGAAGGCAAGCCACTATGTGCAGCTCCCACGTATCGAGCTATGATATCATCAGTCCCATGTGTCAGTCTGATGCTACCCTAGCTCGACGCGTGTGAGTAGCAAATTGTGGCTTGCCATCTATGTAATCTTTTTTAAAACTTTTGTGACTAAAGCTTTATCGCTTAATATTTAGTGTTATACGTCGCAAGCCAGTTTGAGTGTTTTACTTCTGATGAATGCTCTCATAGCAGTTCCGAAACCTACGTCAGAAGACTTCTCTTTGTTACCGAGGGCTGCTACTGCTTTGATTTTCTCACAAGGGACATTTCAGCCCCCATTACGTTGCTCACGTCGACTGCATTCTGGGGGAAGGGGGTGGGGGGGTAGTAATAAGTCGCGTGAACTCGTCCGAAGGTCTCACTAGTGAGTTCGCAAGTGTTATCAACAGTCGATCTAGCACCATGATCGAGTGTAGGAAGTTAAAAAGAAGGGGATGCCGTGGTCGAGTAGTTCCTCCTAAGCCATGTACGAGGGTGAGTCAAATGGAAACATTAAATATTTTTTTTTTTAAATACACTCCTGGAAATTAAAATAAGAACACCGTGAATTCATTGTCCATGGAAGGGGAAACTTTATTGACACATTCCTGGGGTCAGATACATCACATGATCACACTGACAGAACCACAGGCACATAGACACAGGCAACAGAGCATGCACAATGTCGGCACTAGTACAGTGTATATCCACCTTTCGCAGCAATGCAGGCTGCTATTCTCCCATGCAGACGATCGTAGAGATGCTGGATGTAGTCCTGTGGAACGGCTTGCCATGCCATTTCCACCTGGCGCCTCACTTGGACCAGCGTTCGTGCTGGACGTGCAGACCGCGTGAGACGACGCTTCATCCAGTCCCAAACATGATCAATGGGGGACAGATCCGGAGATCTTGCTGGCCAGGGTAGTTGACTTACACCTTCTAGAGCACGTTGGGTGGCACGGGATACATGCGGACGTGCATCGTCCTGTTGGAACAGCAAGTTCCCTTGCCGGTCTAGGAATGGTAGAACGATGGGTTCGATGACGGTTTGTACGTACCGTGCACTATTCAGTGTCCCCTCGACCATCACCAGAGGTGTACGGCCAGTGTATGAGATCGCTCCCCACACCATGATGCCGGGTGTTGGCCCTGTGTGCCTCGGTCGTATGCAGTCCTGATTGTGGCGCTCACCTGCACGGCGCCAAACACGCATTCGACCATCATTGGCACCAAGGCAGAAGCGACTCTCATCGCTGAAGACAACACGTCTCCATTCTTCCCTCCATTCACGCCTGTCGCGACACCACTGGAGGCGGGCTGCACGATGTTGGGCTTCCCTCCATTCACGCCTGTCGCGACACCACTGGAGGCGGGCTGCACGATGTTGGGGCGTGAGCGGAAGACGGCCTAACGGTGTGCGGGACCGTAGCCCAGCTTCATGGACACGGTTGCGAATGGTCCTCGCTGATACCCCAGGAGCAACAGTGTCCCTAATTTGCTGGGAAGTGGCGGTGCGGTCCCCTACGGCACTGTGTAGGATCCTACGGTCTTGGCGTGCATCCGTGCGTCGCTGCGGTCCGGTCCCAGGTCGACGGGCACGTGCACCTTCCGCCGACCACTGGCGACAACATCGATGTACTGTGGAGACCTCACGCCCCACGTGTTGAGCAATTCGGCGGTATGTCCACCCGGCCTCCCGCATGCCCACCATACGCCCTCGCTCAAAGTCCGTCAACTGCACATACGGTTCACGTCCACGCTGTCGCGGCATGCTACCAGTGTTAAAGACTGCGATGGAGCTCCGTATGCCACGGCAAACTGGCTGACACTGACGGCGGCGGTGCACAAATGCTGCGCAGCTAGCGCCATTCGGCGGCCAACACCGCGGTTCCTGGTGTGTCCGCTGTGCCGTGCGTGTGATCATTGCTTGTACAGCCCTCTCGCAGTGTCCGGAGCAAGTATGGTGGGTCTGACACACCGGTGTCAATGTGTTATTTTTTCCATTTCCAGGAGTGTATTATTTATTGTGCAGAAGTGGTACAAAGGTGTATCACTTTTCAGCATAATCTCCCCCAAGCTCAATGCAAGTCCTCCAGTGCTTACAAAGTGCATGCATTTCTTTAGAAAAAAATTCTTTTGGTAGTTTGCGCAACCACTCGTGCACCGCGTGGCGTACCTCTTCATCAGAACTGAACTTCTTTCCTTCCATTGCGTCTTTGGTTGGTCCAAACATATGGAAATCACTTGGGGCAAGGTCTGGTGAGTATGGTGGATGAGGAAGTGGTTGCTGGAAGTGAACTCAGGTTTCATCCCCAGTAACGATTCTTGCAAAGAAGCCATCACCCTCTCTTTCAAAGCACCGAAGTTCTTCACGAGCATCAACACGTCGTTCTTTCATTTCAGGAGTCAGCTGCCGTGGCACCCATCTTGCAGACACTTTGTGAAACTGGAAGTCATCATGCACAATGTGGTGTGCTGACCCATGACTAATCTGTAAACATGCTGCAATGTCATTCAGTGTCACTCAGCGGTTTTCCTTCACTATGGCTTCAACTGCTGCAATGTTCTGTGGAGTCACAACTCGTTGTGGCTGACCTGTGTGAGGAGCATCTTCCACTGAAGTCACACCATATGCGGACTTCCTGCTCTATTTGTAGACTTGCTGCTGTGACAAACATGCATCACCGTACTGTACCTTCATCCGTCGACGAATTTCAATAGGTTTCACACCTTCACTATGCAAAATCTGAATAACAGATCGCTGTTCTTCCCTGGTGCAAGTCACAAGTGGGGCGGACATCTTTATGTGTGCATCTGCACCATGCTGCCACCTACAAGCCATTCTACACGCTATTTGTAGCACGCTTACCAACTTACAGGATAACGGCGCGAAAGTTCGATTTTTTATTACAAATTTAAGGTTTTCATTTGATTCACCCTCGTATTTCCAAAGTTAGTACAAAGTAACATTTGAAATAGCGTGAAGAACGACGCCATTGGGCAGTGAATGAATGAAAACGAGTGATGTGGAGTGCTTAACCACGCTACACCCTATGGAAATCAGATGGAAGGGGATGAGTTTGGCAAATCAGTGGAGAACCTTACCTGCCCTTATGTGCAGTGCCAACAGTGAAGTACGGAAGTTGTCGGATTACGATATGTGGCCGTTTATAGTGGTTACAATGCGTTCCTTATTGCGTTTAAGAAAAAGCCAAACGCGGGAGGATGTGAAAACGTTTTACAACATTGCGTACGAGTACAGTAGAGGAACAGCTGAGAGACAATTATTGTTTGTGTTAGCATGACAGTGCACTATGCCATGAAACATCATCTGTCAGGCAATGGCTTGTGCAGGTGAGTTAGAACATAAACGTCGCCCCAGCCCCCAGAATCCGACTACCTTCTCTGGTTTCGGCTCTTGAGGAAGAATGGGCTACCATGCCTCCAGGGACATTCAGACGCCTCAGTTACAGTTTCGCAGCAGAATTCAAACCGTCATAAAAGCGGAGGTTGGATGCAGTCCGTTCCAATGTCCACTACTAGTGTCTAGATATTTTTGATCACATAGTGTATACATTTCTCCGAATTCCACAAATCATCAGAAACATTAATTACAAGGCAAAACATGAGCCACAACAGTGCTGCACAAAACTACCACATGCAACCTCGAGCTGTAGCAATTGTCTCATCAGTGCGTGTTGGTAGTTGCACGTTTAAGACCGGAAAAATAGTCGGAGCTGTACGAGTGAACGACAACTTGTATGAGTCTGTCAAGACACCAGTTGCCTCACAGTGGATAACGAATCTCATATTCAAAGTTTACATCTTCGTTTCGCAAGGTACCATACGGTGTGTGGCGCAGGTTATTTCAAATTTCGCTATCATTTCCGCTTTTCCTACTACAATCGCAAATTGCGCGTATAAATCAGCAAATGAACCACAATTTCTCTATTTTTTTCCCTCGAGATCATTTCACGAGATGTATGTGGGAGTAACATGTTGCCTGACTAGGCACGAAATGTAAGCTGTCGTAACGCTCTGTGCCATACCATCGTGTAGATACCTCACTACTTGGTAGTCCTTCATATGTTGAAACAAGTGTTCAATACGTGGAACTTTTAAGGAAATTATTGACACACGAGGCGTATTGTAAACACGCATTCGACCATCATTGGCACCAAGGCAGAAGCGACTCTCATCGCTGAAGACAACACGTCTCCATTCTTCCCTCCATTCACGCCTGTCGCGACACCACTGGAGGCGGGCTGCACGATGTTGGGCTTCCCTCCATTCACGCCTGTCGCGACACCACTGGAGGCGGGCTGCACGATGTTGGGGCGTGAGCGGAAGACGGCCTAACGGTGTGCGGGACCGTAGCCCAGCTTCATGGACACGGTTGCGAATGGTCCTCGCTGATACCCCAGGAGCAACAGTGTCCCTAATTTGCTGGGAAGTGGCGGTGCGGTCCCCTACGGCACTGTGTAGGATCCTACGGTCTTGGCGTGCATCCGTGCGTCGCTGCGGTCCGGTCCCAGGTCGACGGGCACGTGCACCTTCCGCCGACCACTGGCGACAACATCGATGTACTGTGGAGACCTCACGCCCCACGTGTTGAGCAATTCGGCGGTATGTCCACCCGGCCTCCCGCATGCCCACCATACGCCCTCGCTCAAAGTCCGTCAACTGCACATACGGTTCACGTCCACGCTGTCGCGGCATGCTACCAGTGTTAAAGACTGCGATGGAGCTCCGTATGCCACGGCAAACTGGCTGACACTGACGGCGGCGGTGCACAAATGCTGCGCAGCTAGCGCCATTCGGCGGCCAACACCGCGGTTCCTGGTGTGTCCGCTGTGCCGTGCGTGTGATCATTGCTTGTACAGCCCTCTCGCAGTGTCCGGAGCAAGTATGGTGGGTCTGACACACCGGTGTCAATGTGTTATTTTTTCCATTTCCAGGAGTGTATTATTTATTGTGCAGAAGTGGTACAAAGGTGTATCACTTTTCAGCATAATCTCCCCCAAGCTCAATGCAAGTCCTCCAGTGCTTACAAAGTGCATGCATTTCTTTAGAAAAAAATTCTTTTGGTAGTTTGCGCAACCACTCGTGCACCGCGTGGCGTACCTCTTCATCAGAACTGAACTTCTTTCCTTCCATTGCGTCTTTGGTTGGTCCAAACATATGGAAATCACTTGGGGCAAGGTCTGGTGAGTATGGTGGATGAGGAAGTGGTTGCTGGAAGTGAACTCAGGTTTCATCCCCAGTAACGATTCTTGCAAAGAAGCCATCACCCTCTCTTTCAAAGCACCGAAGTTCTTCACGAGCATCAACACGTCGTTCTTTCATTTCAGGAGTCAGCTGCCGTGGCACCCATCTTGCAGACACTTTGTGAAACTGGAAGTCATCATGCACAATGTGGTGTGCTGACCCATGACTAATCTGTAAACATGCTGCAATGTCATTCAGTGTCACTCAGCGGTTTTCCTTCACTATGGCTTCAACTGCTGCAATGTTCTGTGGAGTCACAACTCGTTGTGGCTGACCTGTGTGAGGAGCATCTTCCACTGAAGTCACACCATATGCGGACTTCCTGCTCTATTTGTAGACTTGCTGCTGTGACAAACATGCATCACCGTACTGTACCTTCATCCGTCGACGAATTTCAATAGGTTTCACACCTTCACTATGCAAAATCTGAATAACAGATCGCTGTTCTTCCCTGGTGCAAGTCACAAGTGGGGCGGACATCTTTATGTGTGCATCTGCACCATGCTGCCACCTACAAGCCATTCTACACGCTATTTGTAGCACGCTTACCAACTTACAGGATAACGGCGCGAAAGTTCGATTTTTTATTACAAATTTAAGGTTTTCATTTGATTCACCCTCGTATTTCCAAAGTTAGTACAAAGTAACATTTGAAATAGCGTGAAGAACGACGCCATTGGGCAGTGAATGAATGAAAACGAGTGATGTGGAGTGCTTAACCACGCTACACCCTATGGAAATCAGATGGAAGGGGATGAGTTTGGCAAATCAGTGGAGAACCTTACCTGCCCTTATGTGCAGTGCCAACAGTGAAGTACGGAAGTTGTCGGATTACGATATGTGGCCGTTTATAGTGGTTACAATGCGTTCCTTATTGCGTTTAAGAAAAAGCCAAACGCGGGAGGATGTGAAAACGTTTTACAACATTGCGTACGAGTACAGTAGAGGAACAGCTGAGAGACAATTATTGTTTGTGTTAGCATGACAGTGCACTATGCCATGAAACATCATCTGTCAGGCAATGGCTTGTGCAGGTGAGTTAGAACATAAACGTCGCCCCAGCCCCCAGAATCCGACTACCTTCTCTGGTTTCGGCTCTTGAGGAAGAATGGGCTACCATGCCTCCAGGGACATTCAGACGCCTCAGTTACAGTTTCTCAGCAGAATTCAAACCGTCATAAAAGCGGAGGTTGGATGCAGTCCGTTCCAATGTCCACTACTAGTGTCTAGATATTTTTGATCACATAGTGTATACATTTCTCCGAATTCCACAAATCATCAGAAACATTAATTACAAGGCAAAACATGAGCCACAACAGTGCTGCACAAAACTACCACATGCAACCTCGAGCTGTAGCAATTGTCTCATCAGTGCGTGTTGGTAGTTGCACGTTTAAGACCGGAAAAATAGTCGGAGCTGTACGAGTGAACGACAACTTGTATGAGTCTGTCAAGACACCAGTTGCCTCACAGTGGATAACGAATCTCATATTCAAAGTTTACATCTTCGTTTCGCAAGGTACCATACGGTGTGTGGCGCAGGTTATTTCAAATTTCGCTATCATTTCCGCTTTTCCTACTACAATCGCAAATTGCGCGTATAAATCAGCAAATGAACCACAATTTCTCTATTTTTTTCCCTCGAGATCATTTCACGAGATGTATGTGGGAGTAACATGTTGCCTGACTAGGCACGAAATGTAAGCTGTCGTAACGCTCTGTGCCATACCATCGTGTAGATACCTCACTACTTGGTAGTCCTTCATATGTTGAAACAAGTGTTCAATACGTGGAACTTTTAAGGAAATTATTGACACACGAGGCGTATTGTAAATTTTAATTGGTCTACTCATGAAGACAGCTATTATTGACACAAAGGCGAAGCTGTATATCATTGTATTAACTGGCTCACTTTCGTATGGCGGGGAAGACCAACATTGCGAGTTAAGCGCCCTGGAAACTTTTCTGAAGCCCACAGAGGTAAGGGTAAAACCTGGAGAGAAAGACACTACGTACTTTCTTTGCTAAACCACCTCTGGGAAAGGCGAGGCCACCCTATGTCCTACTTACTCATTTTGAAATGGTTAGTTACATGTTCCATAGAACATGTGAAAGATTCTTTTATCAAAATGATGTGGAACGAGTCACTTTATAGAATATGGATACTGATTAGTCTTAACATTCAGGATCACATTATACTTACGTCCTACTCATGCAGCTATACTTAAACACAATTTTTCGTGCTGTCAGTTTTTAAATAGAAATTCGTCCTTGGAATAGAAAGAGTTGTCTAGGAGAAATGATTTTAGGTTAGACTTAGAACTTGCTTTGCTACCTGTCAGACTTTGTTATTGGGAAAATGATCAAAATTTTTTGATGTTGCCTGTTAATCTTCCTGAGCTACGAACGGCTTTAATAATGGGTAATAACGCTCATGTTTTCCTTAGTGTTGAAGGTGTAGTCATCATTATTCTTCTCAAATTCTGATGGATTAAATAACACGAATTTCGTTGGTGAATATATGCACTGTGGTGATGCAATTAAAATGCCTAACTGCTTGAACTGCCACCGACGTGACGACCGCTGGTGAACACCACATAGTATTATTACTATTACTGTTTGCTTTTGTAGAATCAATTACTTCTCAGTGGTGTTTTATCCCAGAAGACTATTTTGTAAGACATTTTTCAGTGGACAGATGTAAAATATGTCGTTAAGGTAATTTGTTTGTTTCTATGAGTAGTGGTTATTCCAAGAGCTAAAGAAGATAAACTTAAATTTTTTAACAGCTCAGTAAAATGCTTCTTCCAGTTCAAGTTTATATCAATATGTACATCCAAAGATTTGGAGCATTCTACTGTGTTCACTGATTCCTATTCATGAGCTGCATCAGTTGTTGGTTTCACTCTATTTGTTGCACAGAACTGAAAATAGTGTATTTTTTCATAATTTATGGAGAGTCGATTTTCAGATAGCGACTTAATAATTCTTTTTAAAACATTATTAACATTCCCTTTAGTTGCTTTCTCTCTAATGCGATTTATTACATCACTAGCATCGTCTGCAAAGAGGAACAGCTTCGCATATTGAATGTTAAATGTGAGGTCATTCACATATATAAGGCACAGGAGTGGACCCAAAATCGTACCCTGTGGGATTCCCTTCAAGATTTCTCCGCAGTCACGAAAACTTAGAATCCTCCTGGCATTGTCTGAATTATTCAGCACAACGTTTCGCGTTCTGTTTGCTAAGTAGGATCCAAACGATTTTTTTTGTAAAGTATTTAATTCCACAAAAATTCAGTTTATCTACGAGCGTGAAATGACATACATAATCAAACTCCTTGGAAAGATCACAGAAAACTATTATTTAAGACTTATAAAATTAGATGAGTAAATTTGTAAATAACATTCTCAGTCGAGCAACCCTTCTGGAATCCTAACTGTGATATGCTAAGTAAATTGTTTCTGCTTAAACGTGAGACTACCCTTGAGTACATTCATTTTTTTGTTAAGTCTTTTGGAAGAAGATGTCAGTAAGGAAACTGGATGATAATTATTTTTTTTTCTTTCTTGTTACCTGCCTTATGAAGAGGTTTAAAGACAGCATATTTTATTCTTTCTGGGAAAATTGCCTGTGCTAGTGGTGCATTACGTATATCATTAAGGATGTTAGTTATGAAGTTAGAATAGCTTTTCAAAATTCGGTTGAACTTCCATCAACATCAGAAATTTTGTTTATTACAAGTTTTGTATTTCTAGTGAAGGATGTCAGTGCTACTACTAATTGCTTAAAGTTTTGTGGAATGACATTTTTAATATGTTCTCTTGCTTCTTCAACTGAACCATGTGACCGTCTAGAAAAGCGAAGTATTGCGTAGGATGTAAAAGCTCGTCTCGTCTAGAAGCAGATTTTGAACTTGTAGTTAAATATAGGAAAATGTGGATTCGAAAGTAATGTAAACACAACAAAGGTCCAAATACATTATACAAGCCCCCAGTCACCCAACAGCAGAACAGAACGAAATTGTCGCAGGTATTTTCTTCTTTTACGACGCCACACTCCTTAAAATAGGGAGAGAGATGTATCAGATGCTGACTGCACTGCTAGTGGGTGCGGTAAGTGCTTCGTATTCATTACAGATCACACTGTCCATAGTGGCCAGATAGCCGAGTGCTTAGGAGAAAAAAATCTTGTATTGCCTGTGTAAGTGTGTGCACTGAGGTCAAGAAAAGACATCGTTTCTCATGTTTGCTGATAGAATTTGCAACTAAATTAGTGTGATAACAAAGCAATGAAATAATACGCTGATTAAGGAGTAAGAAATCTCTCTCTGTCCTCGAACCACAGTGAAGAACTTTCTTTTCAGTGATTTTTGTACCAGTACGTTATAGACTGCATCACACATTTATGGTCTCCGCAACATCCAACACTTACGAACCCATACAATAATGTAGTACGAGCTTCACTTTCAGAGAATAATAGTCATGTAAAATAATGAACACAAAGGACTTGTATCGGTTGAGCTGTTTAGCATACACCCAAGACCCTACGGATCGAATCCCCAGTGCCAAGCAGGGAAAGCAAGCTCCCCACAAGATCATGCAAATTTAAGAGATAAAGTGTCACGCCATGGATAATGCCTCACTAGATGAGATTAACCAAGGTGGCCCAATTATTCATGAAAGTATACGTAGCACACCGCAAAAGGATTTATTAATGAAGGAATTCATCAAACTACAAACGGACAGTAGCAGTGGTTATGATAAATTGGTTTATTCCCATATGTAGGATATACAACACGAAATTCATTCAAGGATAGGTACAAGCTTCACTTTTAGTGAACATGAACCGTTTAAAATAAAGATTGTATAGCATATTGACACTTCCCCTCTTTGTACTGGCTCCTTTGGCTAGCTTCAAGAACTAGTAGACTCAACTGGTGTTACGATTTTTCGTTATGCCTGATAGGTCAAAAACAGTAGGCTGAGAGCCGAGACGACATGTAGTAGAAATAGTGCTGCATACCTACACATTTTCTATGACGCAGCACGTGTGTGAAGTAATCAACGGTTTTCTGGGAGAGTATGTCGCCTGTGAAGCAAACCGCCTTTCTTGTGTTTTCCATTAGAGTTTGATGAAAGTCTACATGACGCTCTCGCCTGTACTAAACTGGACTTTGATGGAACGCGTCGCTCTCTTTTGAATTTTCTCTATTTCTATTGGTTAGGGTTCCAAACCGAAAAACAGTACTCTAGAATCGGTCGAAAGATGGTTTTGTAAGCTTGGTATTTGTTGATGAATTACTCTTTCTTGTTGCTTTCCCTACAACTGCGTGTATACGGCTGCTACAGTTTAATGCTCTCCGGAAGCATACTCCTAGACAGCTACTGATAGAAGGGAAGTACGTTATTTCGCTTAAACAGTGTAGAACAAAACAGTCATACCAAACCTCATACCTCTGTAGTGATATTTAAATTATTTTCTGTTTCACAATCACCTCAGAAGGTCTTTTCGGCTTTCGTACCACGATCAAAAGCAGGTTCTTTATTACGATCTCTCGTTGTGATAATAATTCAAGAACATTTTATTAATTCAGTATTTCGTGTGTGTCATATTGAGATAATTTAGTTTTAACAATGCAACTAGATTCAGAAAAAAGTCTTCAAATTTTCTGTAGTTTCTAGAAAATTCACTACTTTGGTGTAAAATCAAGATTTATTTATCTCTAGATTTCGAGAACAGCGGTATAATAAAGAGGAAAGCACAAGCAAAAACATGTAAAATGATCATCGCCATCATCATCTTCATCAACGTGTTCTTCTCGAACTTCCAGGTTCTTTTGCTGCCAGTAAGTTTTAAAAAGGCTTGGCAACATTCATGTAAGATGATCTCTCTTCGCTTACTTACTACCTTATTTTACTCAGTACTCTGTGCACTTTAATTCCTTGTGCAAGTCTTGATTTCTGACTACATCTTCCCTAGACCTCAGCTTTCACAACTCGAAGGAATCTCAGCAGAGACTCTGTATGCGAACTGCGATCGTGACTCCAGACCTTTGCCTCTGTTGCCGGAAGTAGGTCTCCCTAATAAGAAAAAGGGCACAATAGTTCGGATGCTCAAGCGAGCAGCGAATGTGCATCTCATAGGTGAGCAGCAGTTGTTGACGCCTGATATGTAGTGGCGCCAGCCTCCGTGAGCCGGCTGTTGACAGTACTAGTCCGAAAGACACCCGTCGCAAGTTGGACTCCACAATGGGGTATAGGGTCCAGCATCCATAATATTGAAGGCGACATTCATACGCCAGGATAAGAGTTTTGTAGAGCCACACACTAGAATGGTCTGCATCGCAGTTGGTGTTACTAAGACAGCGAAGAGTGTTAAGTAAGAAGTTCCTTCCAGCTGATGAACATGTGGAAGCCACGGCAACTGGGCATCGAAGACCAACCACAAAAACCGATAAGACTCCACCGCATTGAGCATTTGGCCATTGAGCTGGGTTCTAGTTGGGGATGGACAGTACGATAGCTTTAGAAGTATCGTGGGTGAGAGCCCTCCCTGGACTACATCTTTTGTGGGGCACTCTGATGTCGACATTCAGCAACATCCACAGCTGAGGAACAAGAGTAGATGCAAAAGTCGTCAGCATACACTGTAGACACCACAACTGCAGTTAGACCATTGATAACCACTAGAGAAAGGGGCACACCCCATACAGAGCCATATGGGACCCTATTCCCTTCTATATGGGGTGTACTGTAGGAAGCACCAATTTGAACCCAGAAAGTATGGCAAGACAAAAAGTTTTACAAAAAATTGGGAGCTTGCTCCAAGGGCCCTCTTTTGACGGGTAATGAGAATGTGGAGATGCAATGTAGTGTCACAAGCCATAACGCAAGTCGAAGAAGACAGCGATAAGATATTGACACAGGGCAAAAGCTGCCTGAATAGTAGACAAAATTGTTAGCAATAGAACGGCCACTGAGATGGAACCGAGACCTGAGGTACCAACACAGTCGTCGGCTCACTATACGTTCGAGAAACTTTAGTGAGGCTAACTGGGCTGTAGCTGTCTGTCTTAAGTAACGGTTGAAAATGTGAACAATGTGACGTTGGCAATACACTGATGGGTGCTTGAGCATTTGGATATGGATGTGGTCTGACCCTGGAATCGTATCCGGGCAAAGGACTAGGACACTAAGGCATTCCCACTGACTGAACGTAGCATTATGAGGTTCCAGGTAACGTATGGTAGACGGTAAAGGAATTCGTTCTACCCGTTAGTTCAGAATACGAGATGCAGGCTGATAATTGTTAGGCGCAGTTCTTCGAACGTAATGAAAAGCTAAATGTTCAGCAACAGCGTCTAAATCAGTGTAGACATTACCATTCACAAAGATACTAGTTACACCCACGGGGTACTGGTGTACACAGAATCCCTGAATCTTCGCCCAAGCTTCGTTTTAGATCTTTATAGCATTCCGATGTATTAGCCGGAAATACCAACGCATCTGTTTCACTGGAATACTATAGATTTGGAGAGATACAGTATCTACATCTACCTCTATAGCCATTCTCTGAAAACCACTGTGAATTGCATGCAAGAGCGTACTTCCCATTGTATCAATTATTACATCTTCTTCCCATTCCACTCACGTGTGGGCTCTCTAATCGGCTATGTAGGCTTTCCGACCGTGGTGTTTCCGACCATTTTATAGGTGCCGCAAGTCGTACGGCCCTTTCACCTACCAGATTTGCTTCATCAGCAATGCACATGTTGTCACCGTGAATCAGGCAGTGCCCTCGCCGATAGCCTTCGTTTCCATACGGTTTCGAAATCTGTACACTGTGCGTAACAGAGACAATTACAACAACGAAAAGAAAGCTGTGTTTTCTCAAGGATGGTCATCACTACCGGGTGCACAGAAAATGGGAACTGGTTGTGCGTGAATTCGGAAGGAATAAGTGCAGAGGTCGTTTAAAAATTGCAAATGGCAGAATCATGTCCGAACAGCAACATTCTTGCCCACCTGACGAAGTGGATGTGCAGATTAAGAAACGAATGTATGAATTCTGGAAAAAAAGTTTCGAAGATAAGGAAGTGCCTGTTTTCAAATACTTAAACAGAAATTTAAAAATCTGAAAGATCAAACATCAGATTTTGACGCAAACATGCCAAATTATGATAACACTGGGACGGCATTATGCAAAGGACGAAAGGAAGCAAGCTTCAGGGTTGAACTACTAACCTGGCACTAGTTCGTTCATCTGAACGAAGACATTTTGAAATTGACAAAAAATAATATATTTTTGAAAACTGACCGTGAGACGGTTCTTGGCAAAAGAATCCCGATGTTCGGTTGAGAAGAAGCAGAGAAAATGGAACTGTGCTCATTTATGAGCATCTGACAGCTCTTTGAAACAATTCAAACAACTATATACCATACACTTGACATAGGAAACATAGAAGAGAAGGACATAATTCCTGTTTTATATGCTTTGCTTCCAGACGAAAGTGAAAACAGATATTAAAAACATTTTTCTGGGTTGAAAAATACAGTGCTAGATTTTGCAATGGTTACAATTAAAGCTACAAAACGAGTATTCCCAGAAACATCCCTCTCCGGTCACAGTTTTCACTTCAACCAATGTCTGTGGAAGCCCGACTATATGGTCCACCAATGAATGGAAAATCCTAGTGTAACAACGGAAATGTGGAATGTCTTTAACCAGCGGGACAGGATCACGAATGCCGTTGAAGGTTGCCATAGGGAAATAAGCTTCTCAATAAATCAAAAACATCCGAATGCAAGATTTCTCATAAACAGGTTGAAGAAGACAGCTTGATTCCAACTGTACTTTAATGCAGATAACTGCATCATCTGCGGAAAGTCTGAGGTCACTATTAATATTCTCTGCAGGACCATTACTATAAAACATGAACAGCAAGGGTTACAACACGCTGCCTTGGGGTTTTTCCGAAGTTATTTCCATATCTGTCAATGACTCTCCATCCAAGATAACAAGCTGCAGCCTAACTGTTCAGAAATGCTGAATCCATTCACAAATTTCTCTTGGTACTCCATACGATCGTACTATTGATAATAAGTTCATGTTACTCAAGTATGCCTTTACGGCGACAAGGACGCTATTATCAACACGTCACTGAGTTTGAACTAGATCGTAAAATAGGGCTACGGGAAACTGGCAGTTCCTTCTGCGATACTGGAGAAAGACTTGCCAGGAATGTAGCCACTGTATATCATGGCTGGCAGTGTTGGTCAGGAATCTGCGGTGCCGCGTGGCTCTGAAGAGAATGAAGACCATTATTTTCGACGTACGCTCCTGGCGTATTGAATTGCATCTGCAAAAGCAATCTGAGTAGCAGCTCGCACCACAGTGTCACGACGAACTATTAAAAATTAGTTACTTCAAGGGCAGTCCGGAGACAGAAGCCCTATAGCGTGCATTCCACTGATCCCAAACCACCACTATTTGCGTCTTTAGTGGTGTCAAGCAAGGTCCCACTGGAGGGCAGGATGGACGTCTGTTGCGTTATCTGAAGAAAACCGTGTGTTGCTTTGATGGAGGCCTCCTACACCTGGAGTTACGATCTGGGGTGCGATTTCGTATGACGGCGGGATTACTTTCGCGGAAATCCCACTTTCCCTGACTGCAAATTTGTACATCAATCTGGAGATACGACCTGTTATGCTGCTACTCATAAACAGCATTCCAGGGTTTGTTTTCCAACACAATAACGCTCTCCCACATACTACTATTGTAACCGAACGTACTCTACAGAGTGTCGACATCTTCCTTTGACCTGCCCGATCACCAGATCTATCTCCAATCGAGCACATGTGGGACATCATCGGACGACAACTATAGCGCCATCCACAAACAGCATTAACTCTCATTATGTTGTCCGACCAAGTGCAACAGGCATGGAAGTCCATCCGACATCCGGCACAATGCAAGCACGTTTGCTTGATAGCGTTCACCATTCTGGCGGTTACACCGTTACTAAGGTGCCAACATTTCACCTTTGCAATAGCTTACCTCGCGCTTATATTAATCTGTGAGCTTGCAATGTTAATTACTTAAATATGTTACATAGACAAAAGTAATCCCGAAATTTCATTACTCCACATTAATTATTTTTTGGTTCAAATGCTTCAAATGGCTCTGAGCACTATGGGACTTAACATCTGAGGTCATTAGTCCCCTAGTCTTGGAACTACTTAAACCTAAGGACATCACACATATCCATGCCCGAGCAGGATTCGAACCTGCGACCGTAGCAGCAGCGCGGTTCCGGGTTGAAGCCCCTAGAACCGCTCCGCCACAACGACAGGTAATTTTTTGGTGTTGCGACTTTTTCCATTAGTGTATGTTCTACAGTTCTACAACAAATGAATGTCAAGGATACTCGACGGTATGTTGTGTATCACTTCTGCTACCATTCTTGTAAACGTGTGTGACCTGTGCATTGTTCTAAATGTTGAGAAGGGGTTTCTGTTGGAGGGATTGCGGTTAAAAGATTACCTAGCTCAGCTGCCAATTCGATTCTTAGTCCGATAAGGCCCCGGAACTACGTTCAGGTTTAGCACCTTCAGCTGTTTCTCAATGGCAATGGTACTAATATCTACGTCACTCATGTTTTCAGTGGTGCAAGACTTAAAATGGGGCAATACCCCTGGATTTTAGTTTGCAAAGGAGCATTTGAAAACATCGCCCGTACAACAACAATACGTCATACTCAACTGTGATAGATGCAAATTTAGTAACAGATGTAAATACAGCCATATTCTTAGATCTTGAAATGTTCAGGAAAGGTTAAAACTGCCTTGAGTAGTTTAGTCGCTTTTCGCTTTGACTGTTGCCACAAGGGCCACAGGGGTGTTAATAAATTACACCACAGGTGCTAAACGTTCACGACAGCGTTACTTACTTTACATAGTGTATGTTTTCTGCATCCATTGTGTGCTTGATGCCACATTGTCCTCCTGAATGAAATTTAACTTCGAAACAGCCAGCTGTAAAGCTATATTTAATCTTTACGCCGTAAAAGTATTACTGCTATCCTGCAGCATTCGAAACAGTCTTTACACAATTATAATACACTTCACACGGGACTGTCTAGTGTACCACGTTGTTGCTAATGGACTTATTGGCATATAATTGTTGCTTTTACAGCTTATATACATTGTATCCCCTTCGAGGAATGATGACTGTAGTCCCTATCTTCTCTTCCGTCTCTCTCTCTCTCTCTCTCTCTCTCTCTCTCTCTCTCTCTCTCTCTATCTATCTCTCTCTCCCTCCCCCCCCCCCCTCCCCTGGGTGTCTGACTTCTATGCGGATGACCCAGTTCAGTTCTCGGTACTGTGAAGGACTTCTCCTTTGTGAGAGGAATGGAACGAAAGGCACTGATTTTCATGACGGGAATTATGAGCAACTTGACTAAGACGTAGAGGTTCGAAGTTTCGGCCACTCCATATCGTTCTAAATGAAGCCACTTTCAGAGGACACAGGGACCGGTCACCAAGCTCGACCCTGAATAATCTAACCAGGATAATCTCTGAAGCAGCAAAACACTCAGAAAATGTAGTTACCTGGCTACATTTACTGTAAGAGTTACAGCAATTGTTCTAGTTTCCAATATATTCATCAATGGAGTTCGGGGTTGTGTCACACTGTGGGATCAGTTTTTAGGAAGTATAGTTCCTGAGACGGGGTCAGTGCCTTCAACTCACCGTCATTGTAAAACTCTGACCTGGCAGAAATTTCTTTCGGTAAGGGAAATAATGGTCAACTATGTTAGCAAAATGGTTTTTTTTGCTACATACCTCCCTGGATAATAGTTGCAGGATATGTTCTGTGAGATGGATGGTATTTGAGCGACTGTTCTCGTGAGTCCGTACCATGGCTTGTAATGCAACTGGTCAGTGATACACTTTCTCTTTGATACATTTCTCGATACATTCAAATAATTATACTACTCGATTCACTAACATTCTTTATAGAGCGCAAGTTTTTGGTTTTTATTTAGGATTATACAGACAGTAAACGACTATTTTATTTATACTCAGTTATAAGAAAATGCAATAAGTAAGTAATTCAAACTGAAAAATAAAATGCACAAAAGTAGTTCTCAACCTATTTTTCCGATTTTGAGAAAAATTGTACACACTATTGCTTTGTTGCTGTTGTTTTTTTGGAAGAGGAGACCACACAGCGGTCTCATTGAATTAGGGAAGGATGGGGAAGGAAGTCGGCCGTGCCATTTCAAAGGAACCATCCCGGCATTTTCCTGGAACGATTTAGGGAAATCACGGAAAACCTAAATCAGAATGGTCGGACGCGGGATTGAACCGTCGTCCTCCCGAATGCGAGACCAGTGTGCTAGCCACTACGCCATCTCTCTCGGTCGCACTACTGTTGTTATTATTGTTGTTTCTCTAATGTTTGGATCATATTTTGAGAACATCTGTAAAGTAAGTTATTTAATGTATTAATGATATGAAACATGATTTTATCTTTGGATAATGTAATGTCTTTGTGTTGAGCGAGTAGCAACGCTGATCACCTTTGTCTAGCCTTTTGCAGTTGTGTTTTAGAAGTTGTGTGCTACTCTACGTCAATTGGAAGCTGTTGACTGCCAAAGTGTGGGAAGGCAAATATTTATTTTGAAATGTTTGTAGCTCTTGATTTCTGTGATGGGTTTTGGAAGCAGTAAATTATGTAAGTAATAAAAACTAACAAACCTATGCAATTTTTCATTACTAAACAATTAATACACAAACCAAAAATATAAATATTCCTATAAAAAAGGAAGCAACCAAATTGAAGCTAAACCAATTAAAAGAAATTTCGAGACAACATGTAAGATACAAGCTAAGTAACTTATTCCTTTCGAAATAGTGCTTTTTCATGACATTTCCAACAATTTCCATTTGTATTTTGTCATACGCATAGTACACCAATGCATGGCACTGATGTCTGCTGACGAACTTAAGTCATTGATTTTAACAAATTTGTTAGAGGTTAAAAAGTACTTTTAAAACTATGCGCTCCTCCTCATAATGGTTCGTTGCAATCTCCAAGATAGAAATATATGCTGAAGATTGCTGTTGATTTCCATCATCGCAAAGCGAATGTTGTTCACAACGCGCTGCCGCAACACCTCCACAAGGTCTCCCTTGACGAGTTGCGCCCGCTCACAGCACTCTCCATCATAACGATCTTCAGAAAATTGCCGCACCGTCTATTTGCTCTCCATTTGTTTGTAACTTCCAGCCCACCCGCTAGACAGCTGGAGACGAGCTACAGTACGTCCTTTATGTTCGAATAGTTAATCGCAGATACTTCATCGCATTTGGTCACCGATTTCAATCACTTCAACGGCGATATTGCTAGCGGCTTGAAATTACCACTCATTACATTTGATACATATGTCACGAACATCTCACACCTACAGTGTGCAACCTTTCGCAGTATATTGACTTCCAAATTATTTCCGGTATAGAAAAGTTGCTTTACGAATGATTCATGTAAGAGCGTCTCCGGATGCATTTCCAACTGTATTCACCTGGTCTTCGTAACAATTACGAATGTTGCGAGGTTTCTGTCTTATCTTTGGTATTCAATGAAAGTGATGAGAGCTCTGTTTTTGTTCACTGTGTCATACTTCGTATTTGTGCACTAGATATTTTTCCAGCAAAAGCATTCTTTGGTAGACATGTTACTCCACAGAGGTTCCGAGTACAAACAAAGCTATCATTGGTTGTCAGTACCAATGCCGTTGCAAGTGGAGCAGTCAGTAAGAAGTAAGTGAGGCAGTCGAGTGTTGGTCAAGTTGCTGAGCGGCCAGGAAATAAGTAGCAGAACTTGCCTGTGCGTAACTTACCATGAGATCGAGGAAGGTAAATATTTATCATGATTTTTCTTTACTGATTCGGGTCAGTTTGATTGTCGAGACCCAATTAAACAAAATTATCTCCTCACGTAGCTTGGACTCATTGTTATAAATTCACCACTTATTTGCCATTTCACTGACTTATTTCATGACAGAGTCACATTTTTTATAAGAAGTGAAACTTGTGAAGACCAGGAGGCCGTGAAAAGCTTCCACAGTTTTACTGTTTTAAACAATGACAGTATTTGGAATAAGTGTAGCCGTTGGGATACGGGTAGTTGTGAGAATGAAGAGAAAACATCTTCAAAAATGAGCCGAATGACGTGAAATAATGATCACTATTTTATCATACATCCTTGTATGTACATTTTCATGTATTATTGGTTGCAGTTTCTAACTTGCGACCATTATACTTAAAGAAAACAATTATTGAACTACATGAAAAAAACGTAAATTAGTTACAACCTACGGCGTGGCCACACTTAATTCAAAATAAAAGCGTCACTACAGATATTTGCATTTAGTCAAGTTACCTTCCGTCAGAAATGTGGATGCATTCATCGACGCTGATATGACTTTCAAAATGATGGACGCAGCAATCAGGCGTCTTTTTCTTTCAGGTTTTATCAAAGCAAATATAGATTTCGGCTAGTGCCTAGCTATTAGCAATGCACTATTTCGTAGTTTCAAAATATTTTCATCCATTATTGCTTGTAGTTTCTAATTTTCGGCCATTATATTTACAGGGTGACGATTACAGAACTATATGAAAAAACGTAAATTAGTAGTCTTGAATGAATTATGACAGAAGCCCTAACAACTGGGGACTGACGTACGGGAACATGTTTTGAAACTACGAAATAGTGCATTGATAATGGCTAGGCACTAGCCGAAATCTAGCTCTGCTTTAATAAAACCTGAAAGAAAAAGACGACTGACTGCTGAGCATCATCACTTTGAAATTCGGATTCAGGTTATGATATGTTCACTATGCCTGCCATCTTTGGCGATGATGTGGCGCAGACGAATAGCGAAATTCTGCACAACCCGCTAAAGTGTCGGAACATCGATGTTGTCGATGACCTCCTGAATGGCTGTTTTCAGTGCAGCAGTGGTTCTGGGGTTATTGCTGTACACCTTGTCTTTAACACAGCCCCACAACAAGGTACGCATGTGTCCAGATCCGGAGAAAATGGCGGCCCATCGAGGCCGATGCCAGTGGCCTCTGGGTACTCCAGATCCGAATGCGGTCCTCCACGTGCTCCTCCAGGACATCAAATACTTTCCTACTTCGGTGGCATCGAGCTCCATCTTGCATGAACCACATCTTGTAGAAATCATGGTCACTTTGGATAAGGGGAAGAAATCACCTTCAAAACCTTCACGTACCTTTCGGTAGCCACCGTGCCATCAATGACAATTATTCTGTGACTGGAAAATACGCACCATATATCACGCGTCACTTCTCGATCGCGAGATGCGGTTTCTCTGTCTCCCAAATGAGCCAATTTTGCTTATTGATGAAACCATCCAAATGAGAATGGACTTCGTCACTGAACCAAACCATACTGATACCCATCATGCCCCAAGGCCAACCGTGCAGTTTGAACGCCCTAAAGCAAAGCGTTCGGAAATTATGACGATTTTATTTCATATAGTTCAATAATTATGACACTCTACATTCACCTGTTGTTGAAGAGAAGAGTAATGAGAAATACGAAGATAAAATACAAAGAAGTAAATAAATGCGAGATGAATAGGTTATAACGTAGTATTTGCTTCTTACCCGGTACCGGTATATCACAAAGGCCACAATAATCTTTAGCTCTAATTTTGAGATTTTAAATGCACTTCGTACTTTATGTAAGCACGTTAGATCGTAGTAGCAAAAGGTAAACCGCAATTCAAGGCGACTATGGTAAATATGTGTATTGCTTCAGGAGGTGTACTCGCTTAGAAAAGTTGTTACCTACGACAATGGTGTATACAAATTATCCAATTAATGAGTACTTTAAAACAAGTAAAATGGTATTTGTAATAAGATAATATGAAAACGGAGTCTCTTAATCGTGATTAATAAGTTAGCTTCATAAAGTACAAATATGAAGCTAAGTGTCCATGATGCCCTTCTGCCTATGATAGCTAAAGTATCTTTTATGTTAAAATTTTCCACAAATGGTAAATTTTAACGCAAAATCGGTTTGCAGTGTCAGACGCCGGTTGAAAAACCTTTCTAACGATTATTTATTTCAAGTTTCTGCTACCAGTCACTATTTATTTTCACACCGTTTTGTTCTGAGCAGAACACAGGCTCCTAGAGCAAAGCTTACAATAGCTCTTTTTCCTTTCATTGCAGTTGGCAAGGTTTTTCTTCGGCTAGTTTTCTGCAGCGGGCATTTTAATTTTCGCCACTTTCGAACAGTACCGAGTTTCTGTTGCCACAAGGTAAGTAATTAAAATTGGTAGAGCCAGTTGAAGATCAGAACGCAGTAAAAACTTTCACTGCTGATCGTTGCATTTCAAAATTATCTTTAGCGTCAGCCTAGGTAAAGTTCAGTTCAGATTTCATTGTCACTGTTTTGAACATGGCTCTTTTTCTGCAACTGTATATAAATTTAGATACATAACACAGTCAATGTGTTGCAAATAATTGTTTAAAACATTTACCTAGGTTTTCACACCTCTCAGGATATCTTAATCACAATGAAAATTTAAAAGTCTAATAAAAAATACAAAGAAAATAAGATTGACAGAAATCTTAACCAAGATGAGTAATGTCGTAAGATAGAAAGCTAACCTAACGTAAAATTACATTGCGAGAAGTCAATAGTCAAAGTTTAGAGCAGACATGCTCAAGTCAAAAATTATAAACGTCCCTGCTTTTGGTGCAGACACCTTGCAAGGAAGAACATCAGACTGAGAGGCCGAGTGACTTAAAAACTTAACACTGCTTCTACGAAAACAAGGCACAAGTGGCGGCGTCTATCGGGCGAGGAGAGTAACATATGCCCATTTGAGACAACATACAGAAACAATCGACTTAAACAACAGATAATTATATTAAAAAAACGACATTCAAAGGATGAGAGCTAAATGTAGTTTTGAAAATACAATATTTACATAAACAGCTGCACAATCCAAAAAACATCCGCATGAAGGCAACTTTACTAACACACATCTGTACGAGAGTTGAAGAAAAAGAGGTTTCGTAACTAGAGGCAGGAAAACAGAATAAAAAATAAAGTGATCAAAAATCCACAATAGCGGATTAAAGTCACTGAAAAAATTTTTGTTATGTACACTCCTGGAAATGGAAAAAAGAACATATTGACACCAGTGTGTCAGACCCACCATACTTGCTCCGGACACTGCGAGAGGGCTGTACAAGCAATGATCACACGCACGGCACAGCGGACACACCAGGAACCGCGGTGTTGGCCGTCGAATGGCGCTAGCTGCGCAGCATTTGTGCACCGCCGCCGTCAGTGTCAGCCAGTTTGCCGTGGCATACAGAGCTCCATCGCAGTCTTTAACACTGGTAGCATGCCACGACAGCGTGGACGTGAACCGTATGTGCAGTTGACGGACTTTGAGCGAGGGCGTATAGTGGGCATGCGGGAGGCCGGGTGGACGTACCGCCGAATTGCTCAACACGTGGGGCGTGGGGTCTCCACAGTACATCGAAGTTGTCGCCAGTGGTCGGCGGAAGGTGCACGTGCCCGTCGACCTGGGACCGGACCGCAGCGACGCACGGATGCACGCCAAGACCGTAGGATCCTACGCAGTGCCGTAGGGGACCGCACCGCCACTTCCCAGCAAATTAGGGACACTGTTGCTCCTGGGGTATCGGCGAGGACCATTCGCAACCGTCTCCATGAAGCTGCGCTACGGTCCCGCACACCGTTAGGCCGTCTTCCGCTCACGCCTCAACATCGTGCAGCCCGCCTCCAGTGGTGTCGCGACAGGCGTGAATGGAGGGACGAATGGAGATGTGTCGTCTTCAGCGATGAAAGTCGCTTCTGCCTTGGTGCCAATGATGGTCGTATGCGTGTTTGGCGCCGTGCAGGTGAGCGTCACAATCAGGACTGCATTCGACCGAGGCACACAGGGCCAACACCCGGCATCATGGTGTGGGGAGCGATCTTCTACACTGGCTGTACACCTCTGGTGATCGTCGAGGGGACATTGAATAGTGCACGGTACATCCAAACCGTCATCGAACCCATCGTTCTACCATTCCTAGACCGGCAAGGGAACTTGCTGTTCCAACAGGACAATGCACGTCCGCATGTATCCCGTGCCACCCAACGTGCTCTAGAAGGTATAAGTCAACTACCCTGGCCAGCAAGATCTCCGGATCTGTCCCCCATTGAGCATGTTTGGGACTGGATGAAGCGTCGTCTCACGCGGTCTGCACGTCCAGTACGAGCGCTGGTCCAACTGAGGCGCCAGGTGGAAATGGCATGGCAAGCCGTTCCACAGGACTACATCCAGCATCTCTACGATCGTCTCCATGGGAGAATAGCAGCCTGCATTGCTGCGAAAGGTGGATATACACTGTACTACTGCCGACATTGTGCATGCTCTGTTACCTGTGTCTATGTGCCTGTGGTTCTGTCAGTATGATCATGTGATGTATCTGACCCCAGGAATGTGTCAATAAAGTTTCCCCTTCCTGGGACAATGAATTCACGGTGTTCTTATTTCAATTTCCAGGAGTGTTGTTGTGACTATTCGTAGACGATGAGGCCATCGGTTTTAGAAACATGCTTGAAAATCTACAGCTATTCGAATATGTCGAACCTGTGGTCTTGCTTTTCCTTGCGTAAAATAGAAATTTCTTCAACACTTTCCAGTTTGTGATCGGAAATTAACAGATGATCAGCAAAAGTGGAATTATGTACATTAGTACCTCTTTTTTCCAACAAATTTTCCTTAAACTTGACACTGAGAAATCTTCCAGTTTCTTCCATATATTAAACAGGACACGTATCACAAGTAATGTTTATAGGAACTACTGTGGACTTGAGAATGTGAATAACACTTTTCTGCAAGTTATTGTTAGTAGAAAAGGCAACTTTGTAGCCATATTTTTTAAGTAGAGGACGACGAATTCTGTGAGAAGTATTGCCTAAAAATAGAATCGAGAAAAACTTTTTTATTCTTTTTACTGTCAGAAACAGCAATGATGCCTAAAGTAGTCAGTTTCACGTCAGTTTTAACTTTGAAGATTTTTCAACTAAGGAGGGATCATAACGATTAATAATTACAATTGTTTTTATTAAATGAATCATTAAGCTTGCCTAGTGACAAAGGCACTGAAACTGCACGATGAATGGCTGAATGGAAAAATACTTTTTGTAGTGAATGAGGATGTACTGAAGCACTGGACACAATCTGATCTGTATTAGTGGCTTTCCGAAAAATATCGAAGGAAAGTCTGTCGTTGTCTGTGGCAATACTAAGGTCGAAGTAATGTAGCTGACAAACATTCTTTTCCAATTCACAGGAGTAGCTGATTTTTTCACGAAGCCTATTAAAAAGTCTAAACAAATGCTCAATTCCTTCACGGGAACCACCGTACGTAATCAAAGTGTTGTCTACGTACTGAGAATATGACAAAAAATCCATATCTGTAGCTGAATAATTATTCAAGAACTTTCCTTCCAGTGAGTAATTGAAAATATCGTCCACGAGGCCTACCAGTGAAGTACCCATTGCCAGGCCGCGTGTTGTTTTTAATAAGTGTATTGTGTTCTGTTCTATAAGTCAAGTGGTGTGCTTTAATCATGTGTACATGTGCAGTTCATTAAACTGCATGATTTTTAAGCACATACACGTATCGTTACACATCAAAACACGCCACACAAACTAAAGCGACAACACAAATTACAACCGGCTATTCCCGCAATATGAAACCCGTAAAGAGCGGTGTGACGCACCGTACTGTTAATAAAACATCTCAGGTTCTTTTTGCATTGCAATTTCATTGAAACTGATATTGATTTAATGTCATGCCTTTGCATACAGAAATATTATTGTGTGGTATATTTATCTTTGATCATTTCGGAGTAAGTTAATTTCTGTGAATTTACGAAGCTGAGATAGAAGATAACCGTTGTATGGCACCATACGACTTTAACGCAAACTACTATTAATCTTTGCAGATAAATTAAAGTGACTCTGAAGTTAAATAATATAATTAAAATTCAAACTTTGAAAGTTATTGCCATGAGTCTATGCCGTTTCTATTGGTTATATTCAAATAAGACTTTGCGGCCGTTCCAAATGGCCGACAACAATCATTCATAGGCCCGCGCTGTATTACGGGTTCTGATGTTCTGAAAAATAAGTTATTATTTTCCTACATGTAGAGATGCTAAAGATACGTAAATAAAGCTTTTAATGGCAAATAAACCCATATATTTAACGAAAATACAACGCAAGTAGACTTACAATGTCTCTCTTGTCTGTCCTCATCCAAGATCAAGACCAGACCAAGTAATTGCGTAAAATCATTCGACATTTTTAAAACAGATCAAATAATAATACACACAATAAATCTATATTGCTTCTAAATTCAATTAAGCTGAATGATAAAGTGTTTTTTGTACATCTTTCGTACGTCTTTCAAGAATCGGAGGAAAGTCTGTCGTTGTCTATGGCAATACTAAGGTCGAAGTAATGTAGCTGACAATCATTCTTTTTCAATTCACAAGAGTTATTCATAGCACTGTTCGTAATTCCGTAAGAATAAATACTGTTCTCACCAGGGCAATCAGTGCAATGGCCCCCTGGAATTACTGTCAAACAAATGCACATAGTTTTTGTGGACAGTAATTCCACTATATTATGTTCATCATAAGAATAAATCTGATGTAAAGATTACACCATGAATTCTTCCGCATTTGCTTGAATCTCATCGGATTTCATTTCACGTGGAGTGGAAGCCAAGATGTGTCCAATACAGTCAAGTACGATGATAAAGATACTTTTTATGCTATGCTACACACACTCAGACTGAGCAATAGTGGGGGACAAATGCTTTTGCGGGTCATATATCTTCTATTGCACTGGCCAGGCAGCTGGTCCAAATAATCTGCAATTATATGAGTAGTTGCAATTCAGACGTAAAAAGAGACGAGCAGAGAAACAATATAGCTTCGAAACTCATTATATTTTAAAGAGAATGAAATAAAATTCGGCCAGACTCTAGCACTATCGCACGCTTCTTGGGTGACCGGAAGGAAAGGATAAAATGCTCTCGTTCTCATCTAACATAGTATCCTAATTACAAACAAGAGTGATGAAACTTCCTGACTTAAACACTGGGTAATTTTTCTGAGCAAGCTACGTGTGACGTAAAAGCACATTACATGGCACTGTACTGGTGAATACTAAAGCCACTGAAGGTATTAATTACAGTCAGTTGACTGGTAATTTCATAACTCCTTCCTTATCCGAATCCGAGAAATACATTTCAGTTTTGGAACTGTCATCTGGTACATTGATAATGTATCGACCAGCTACAGAATCCACGAAGCCATACAGGTGCTGCATTTTCTCCTCTTGTTTTTTGATGTGCCGTTGAATATCTCGCCAGCGTTTGGCAGTGACATGTGAAAATACTTTGTCCTTTCATTCAAGTACATCTGGCAGCTTAACAGTCTTGTCATTTCTCACGACGAATCCCCTAACTCGGCTCCAGATCAGTTTTGTTGGAGTGGACTATTACAGAAGAGCTAGTACTACAACACCTGGACTGCCTTAAGGTAAGTAACTTCTTGATCTTATGAATAAAGAACCCTGTTAATAAGTGTGTGCAGTGTTATAGAAGAGGATGCCGGCCACAAAACAACATCTTCTCCTTACTTCCCATGGTACAAGCTTACAGCGACAACGAGACGACACAAGAACAGTGCACATAATACAGTTCCTAAAAATTAAACTGTTAGTTTTTCTTAATTTAAGCAACCTTTATTAAAAATCTTTCATAAATATCGATAATTAAGAATTTATATTTGAAAGGAAAACAAGAATTTCGCGTAATATATGTAACTAGAAATAAAATGACATGCATTATTCGTAAAAAATGAAGATGGATGCAGGTGTTTCAAATTAAAACATTTCGATTTTTCCTCCATTTATAAGTACCCTGTCTCCTTAATTTTGCCGGAGGTTGTTTTAACTTTCCTGTAAGCTTAGTCAGGCCTTCCGACAATCATTTCTTTTTCGACTTCTTCGTATTTTTCATGCAGCCATTTCGCCATAGCTTCCCTGCACTTTCTGTTTAGTTCATTCTTAAGTGACTTCTGTTCCTGTATTCCTGAATTTCTTTGTGCCCACGTTTTTTATCTTCCTACTTCCGTGGTTGTCTTTTTAAGAGATGTCCATTCCTCTTCAACTAAAATGCCTACTGAGCTATTGCTTATTTCTGTATCCATAGCCTCGGAGAACTACAAGCGTATCCCTTCACTCCTTAGTACCCCTCGTATCCCACTTCTTTGTGCACTGACTCTTCCTGGCTAATCTCTTAAACTTCAGCCTACTCTTCATCACTAATAAATTGTGATCTGTGTCTATATCTGCTCCTGGGTATTCCTTATAATCCAGTATCTGATTTGGGATTCTCTGTCTGATCATGATGTAATAATTGAAGGCTTGCGGTGTCTTCCGGCTCCCTCCAAGGGCACCACCTCCTCTTGTGATTCTTCAACATAGTATTCGCTGCTACTACTACCTGGAATTTATTGGAGAACTCAGTAAGTCTTTTTCCTCTCATTCCTAGCACCAAGCTCATATTCACCCGTTACCCTTTCTTCCATTCCTTCCCCTATAACTGCATTCCAAACCCCAATGACTATTAGGTTTTCGTCTCCCTCTACGTATTGAATTGCCCGTTCAATGTCCTAATCTCCTAATGAACTCTCTATCTTCTGCTTGTGACGTCGGCTTGTATCGTTGAATTATCGTTGTAGATGTTGGTATATTGTCGATTCTGATGAGTGCAACCTTATCACTGAACTGTTCACGGGAACACAGTCTCTGCCCTATTCCTATTCATAACGAATCCTGCTCCCATTATATCATTTTCTGCTGCTGTTGATATTACACTGTGCTCGTCTGATCAAATATCCTTGTCTTCTTTCCATTTCACTTCACCTTTCCTTTTCTGATTATCTAGTTTCCATAGCACTTTCAAACTTGTAACGATCCACGCCACGACTCGTAGAACATTTCCCTTTCATTGGTTATTCAATTTTTTTTTCTCATGGTCACTTCCCCCTTGCCTGTCCTCTCCAGGAGATCCGAATGGGGAACAAGGCTGGACACTTTTTCAGTTACAGGCCACACGTGCTGTGGGCACAGGCTGTGTGCCTTTAATGCAGTGGTTTCCATTATCTTCTGAATCCTCATGACGTTCGTCATTGCTGATTCTTTCGCTTTACTGGCAGTTCCCCGCCTCCACGCGCAAGAGAGTGCCTTGGATTTCTGTACACTCCTCCGGCGTCTTTGACAAGGCCTTTGGCTGAATGAGGGTGACTTATTCTGCCGGAAGTCTTCGGCCGCCGTCGCCGATAATTTTTATTCGAAATTAAAGCGCTGATGGGCTTAGAATCCGGGACCGAGCATGTTTTGATTACTAATGAAAAACGCTATCCCTAGAATACAACTACTAACCATTCCAATAATGTTATGGACGAAGGAATTCGGCAATGAATGCGCCGCGAAGTACGGTAAAGGTGCAAGGAGTAGGTTCTGAGATGGCTATCTACTCAGCTTTGAAATCGTGCTATCTTAAAGATGCTCTGCATGCCACGCGGTTGGTCCGACGAAAAAAGTTACTCAGACCTTTCTTGTGGGAAATTTTATCGTATTTATTTTCATGAATAATAAACTTCGCCGAAAGTTGTAATTTTTCCGAGTTATAAGTGACAAACCCACAGAAGTCGCACTTACTCTTGTTTTTTTTTCACATTTTTGACCATGTAAAACGTTCATGTCATGATGTTCGAAAACTATTGGAGGCTACTCGGGACTCGATCCCAAGCGATGAAAAGACGACCCTGTCTAAGATGGCGACAACTTTCGCACTACTGTTACGTATGAAGTGCAATATCTTTTTTCTCCAAACAACTGCTTATGACTCAGCTGAGAGATGGCCTGCCATAACTTTCCTTACCATGAGCATCTCTCCACAGTGGTCTTCTGCGATACCCATCAAGATGCCAGATGCCGACGTAATTGGCGGGGTTGAGTGAATCCCGGACTCGCAGCACGGTTCGGAGTGGCGAGTCTGTTTACTTGCCATCTTGCCAAAGCACGTGACAAATTGGTGCTCATGCGCGACCGCTTGCCCTCTGGTCCTGTTTGAAGGTAATGGGCACAAATTTTTAGACGACACGCCAACTTGAGAGGTTTTAATATTAATTAAACGGTGAACAAGAAAACCTGATAGAGCACTTTGAAGGCTTGACATCGGTGTGGTTTGATGGTCGGAGAAAATTAACTTTAATGGTCAAATCGAATGACTAATTAAGGAACTTTTAAATTAATCAACTGATCCAGTCGTGGTCAGTATCAATCAGTTCGTTAGATCGCCATGAAGATGAATCAGTAACTAGATTGTCTTGCAACCATCCCCTTCCTAATCGGCCTATTGGATTGCGATGTAAATGACCGGGATCTCGTAGGCCTAACGAAATTTTACAGTGAGTAAGGATATCATCACCGAAGGAAAATAATACCGGTTAGTAGGAGGAAGGTGTACAACAGACTCTTCTGAAGGAAGGCGCTATTCTACATCTACTCTAAAAGCTGAAAACAATTTTGAAATCAGTGGAACGTAGTGCAATCGCTCACGAAAGATTGTGGGTTGAAAAAAAAAGAGTACCAAGTAATATTTAATGCAAAAAATACTCATTAGCAATAAATGGATTAACTGGCGCCAGCCCACTAGGGCAATTAATATCCAAAATCCTGAAAAAGATAGTGGCAAAGAAAATTAAGCAAATAACCACTGCCGTGGAAACGGAAAGCTGTCACGCTTTTCCACAACAGAAGGGTTCACGAGAAAATAAATGAATCAGAAAGCACTGAGTTTGCAGTTACTTATTCTGAAAAAAAAAAAAAAAAAAAAAAAAATTGAATGCAAAGTTAAGTTCAACTGCTGGCTAAATAAATGACTGACTGTAACTGAAATTTTGTTACGAAAAAGGTGACTTTCAGTGACCTCAGCGTAACGTAGTGCAAAACTGGAAAAAGGCAGCAATTAAATATTAACTACTGATGGATTTATGTAAATTTACTTTAAGGTAATAAGCAACTTGTGGTAGGTGCGCTCTGCTGGGTTGGCACTGCGACCCCGACACCGACGACAGCGCCCTCTAGCCGGCGCTGTGCAGCTCTACGAGCGCCGCTCCAAATCAGCCCATTTGATTCCGAGTAGACGAGCAAGCAACATTGTTTCTATTTCATAGTTCGCGAGCCATTACAGAGTTTGCCTGTGTAACTCCTGTGAGCTTGAGACATTCGTGCTTCTCAGTGCTCTTGCTAAAGTGAAGGTGATTTAAATTCACACTGCAGTACCGACAGTTCTACCTCACCTCCTCCTAGCTTCCTACATTCGGCCTACCCTTTAGTTTTTAGGAGCAAACCCACGCGCCGCATACCAGGCGGGATACAAAACAACTGATTTACCTTTAGCATCAAAACAAAAAAATACGTACCGAGCCAGCAGAAGCCACTCGCTAAACTAAATATAGATAAATAAAATTGCCGGCCAGTGTGGCCGTGCGGTTCTAGGCACTACAGTCTGGAACCGGGCGACCGCTACGGTCGCAAGTTCGAATCCTGCCTCGGGCATGGATGTGTGTGATGTCCTTAGGTTAGTTAGGTTTAAGTAGTTCTAACAAGGGAACCTCCCCGTCGGAACCCCCCCCCCCCCCCCCCAGATTTAGTTATAAGTTGGCACAGTGGATAGACCTTGAAAAACTGAACACAGATCAATCGAGAAAACAGGAAGAAGTTGTGTGGAACTATGAAAAAAATAAGCAAAATGTACAAACTGAGTAGTGCATGCGCAAGATAGGCAACATCAAGGATAGTGTTAGCTCCGGAGCGACATGGACCCGTGGTTAGCGTGAGCGGCTGCGGAACGAGTGGTCCTTGGTTCAAGTCTTCCGTCGAGTGGAACGTTTAATTTCTTTATATTCGCAAAGTTATGATCTGTCCTTTCGTTCATTGACGTCTCTCTTCACTATAATAAGTTTAGTGGCTGTGTTTTGCGACCGCACCGCAAAACCGTGCGATTAATAGACGAAAGGGAGTGCCTCTCCAATGGGAACCGAAAACATTTGATCGCAACGTCATATGTCAACCGATTCCTCCATAGGAAAACACGTCTGATGTATTCTATACGACAGTGGTGACGGCATATGCGTCACATGACAGGAATATGTTATCGACCCATCTAACTTGTACACTTGGCGAATGAGTAAAAATATTCTTCCATCTTGCCCGATTTAGGTTTTCTTGTGGATGTGATAATCTCTCCCAAAAAAGTGATGAAAACATAGGAGTTTGTCACATAAACTGCAACAAATGAATGCAACAGTTTCACAGTCGCACAGTTTTCCCTGTGCTTTGTCAAAACATGTTTTAACGTTTTCAAATTTTTGCGTGTGTAGACCGTCAAACCCTGAATATGTCCAAGCAAATCTGAACATGTCCTGAAATTTTGGAGAGCGAAGTTGATTATGTGTGAGTGCCTGAACTTTGATAATTGCCTGAAAATAAAAAATTTAACTTTTCCCTCTAGGTAAAACTTGAACTAAGGACGTCTTTGTTCCGCAGCTGCTCACGCTAACCACGGGACCACGGCGCTCCAGACCTCATGATATCCTTGATGTTGCCTATCTTGCGCATGAACTACTCAGTTTGTATATTTTGCTTCTTTTTTCATAGCTCCACACACCTTCTTCCTGTTTTCTCGATTGATCTGTGTTCAGTGTTTCAAGGTCTATCCACTGTGCCAACTTATAACTAAATCTGAGGGGGTTGCGATGGGGAGGTTCCCTTGTTAGAACTACTTAAACCTAACTAACCTAAGGACATCACACACATCCATGCCCGAGGCAGGATTCGAACCTGCGACCGTAGCGGTCGCTCGGTTCCAGACTGTGGCGCCTAGAACCGCACGGCCACACCGACCGGCTCTCTTGGTTTGTGCTATGTCTTCAGTTATTATTTTTGCCAGAGACATTTTACATTCCATTAAGTTATTACACAAAGTTGCAAATTAGTTAATCTTCTGTTAGACAATACAAGAATGAACAGTTATTAAGGCAACAAAATTTAGACTGTAAATAGTCAGTAGTAAACAAAAAACCGGGAGTAAATAGTTAATCAATTTTCATATTTATTACGAAACTCGGTGACTGCATGGAAAGGAAGGGACCATGCTTGTTAATAATGCCTGAGGACATTAATAAGTGGCCTAAACTTTTAACAATTGCAGGTTACTGGTCAAGAAAGTTAGCCATTAAAGATTGTTGAAGAAATGCCACTGGGTAACGCCTGTACAGTATTAGCTATACTCTGTCAGTTAACAGTCTTACGATCTTATAGCTCTCCAGGCGACAAAGAATGTAGCAGACGGCAATGCCGAGCTGCTGCTGCTGGTTGAGAACCACGAGTGCTCTCCAGAACCACGGATAACAGGACAGACAACAGCTAGAATTGGAGATTTCTCTACCTCTCCACTCCCACCATGCTCGCAATATTCGCCGGTTAATGAAGTGAGTGCGCCTTCGTAAGAAAACGTAACATAGTTAAAGGTACACTAAAGAATAAGTAAACGAATAAGAAACAAGATAAGAAATCATTTATGCTTTACATAGCTATTCATAAATATCACAATCGTTAACAGATTTCATTACTCATTGTGAGAATTCATGTGTTTTAAGCATTTGTCGAGATAAAACTTAGATGTTTATATCAAGCTTCACACTGGATGCACTGAAAAGAAAAAGGTCGCGTTCCACACACGTACTTACAAAGGACGCCGCAGCATTCCAAGAGCTCGCACCTGTTCAGTCCAGACACGGCACTGCTGCGTGCGCCACGGCGGAACGCTTGATCTCTCTCTATTTGCGTGTGCAGTGGCATTCCAGAACGTCCACCTGCCTCGCCTTCTTTGAAAACTGACTCCGGAGTAATCTCAAGGAGTCGTTATATTTCTACAATGGTGGATAACTCAACACTGTCCATTTTCACACGCCTACAGAGCCCTGAAATTTATACGTTGTCTGAGTGCATCTGTATTCAATTATATAGTGCATGATACAAAAGAATTTTTGAAGCATATTATTTACAAAATTACAAACAGTACTTATACTAGACTGAAGTTTATACGTATTGATCATTGCTTTGCTTTTTCTTTCATTTCAGTAGCTTCCAGTAGTTGTAGGGGCAACAGTCTGGATGATTGACTGATCTGGTCTTGTGACGCTAACAAAACGGCCTTGCTGTCTTGGTACTGTGAACGGCTGAAAGAAAGGGGAAACTACACCTATCCCGTGGGCATGCAGCTTGACTGTATGGTTAAATGGTGGTGGCGTCCTCTTAGGTAAAACATTCCGGAGGTAAAATAGTCCCCCACTCGGATCTCCGGGCGCGGAATGCTCAGGAGGACATCGTTATTAGGAGAAAGAAAACTGCCGTTCTATGGATCGGAGCGTGGAATGTCAGATCACTTAATCGGGCAGGTATATTAGAAAATTTAAATAGAGAAATAGATAGGTTAAGGTTAGATATTGTGGGAATTAGTGAAGTTCGGTGGCAGGAGGAACAAGACTTCCGGTCAGGTGACTGCAGGGTTATAAATACATAATCAGATAGGGGTAATGCAGGAGTAGCTTTAATAACGAATAAAAAATAGTTCGGGTAAGCTACTGCAAACGCTTTATTGTAGCCAAAATAGACACGAAGCGCACGCCTACTACAGTAGTACAAGTTTATATGCCAACTAGCTCAGTAGATGACGAAGAAATTGATGAAATGTATGATGAGATAATAGAAATTATTCAGATAGTGAAGGGAGACGAAAATTTAATAGGCGTTGGTGACTGGAATTCCATAGCAGGAAAAGGAAGCGAAGGAAACGTATTAGGTGAATATGGAATGGGGGTAAGAAATAAAAGAGGAAGGCACCTGGTAGAAGTCTGCACAGAGCATAACTTAATCATAGCTAACACTTGGTTCAAGAATCATGAAAGAAGGTTGTATACATGGAAGAGGCCTAGGGGATACAGGAAGGTTTCGGATAGATTATATAACGGTAAAACAGAGATTTAACACCAGGTTTTAAATTGTAAGACATTTCCAGGGGCAAATGTGGACTCTGACCACAATCTGTTGGTTATGAACTGTAGATTAAAACTGAAGAGACTGCAAAAAGGAGGGAATTTAAGGACATGGGACCTGGATAAACTGACTAAACCAGAGGTTGTAGAGAGTTTCAGGCAGAGCATTAGGGAACCATTGACAAGAATGGGGGAAAGAAATACAGCAGATGAAGAATGGGTAGCTTTGAGAGATGAAATAGTAAAGGCAGCAGAGGATCGAGTAGGTAAAAAGACAAGGGGTAGTAGAAATACTTGGGTAACAGAAGAAATATTGAATTTAACTGACGAAAGGAGAAAATATAAAAATGCAGTAAATGAAGCAGACAAAAAGGAATACAAACGTCTCAATAATTAGATCGACAGGAAGTGCGAAATGGCTAAGCAGGGATAGCTAGGTGACAAATGTAAGGATGCAGAGTCATATATCACTAGGGGTAAGATAGATACTGACAACAGGAAAATTAAAGAGACATTTGGAAAAAAGAGAACCACTTGTACGAATATCAAGAGCTCAGATGGAAACCCAGTTCCAAGCAAAGAAGGGAAAGCAGAAAGGTGGAAGGAGTATACAGAGGGTCTATACAAGAGCGATGTACTTGAGGACAACATCATGGAAATGGAAGAGGATGTAGATGAAGATGGAGATACAATACCACGTGAAGAGTTTGACATAGCACAGAAAGATGTAAGTCGAAACAAGGTTCCGGGAGTAGACAACATTCCATTAGAACTACTGATAGCCTTGGGAGAGCCAGCACTGACCAAACTCTACCATCTGGTGAGGAAGATGTATGAGACACGCGAAATACCCTCAGACTTCAAGAGCAATATAATAATTGCAATCCCAAATAAAGCAAGTTTGACTGATGCGAAAATTTCTGAACTATCAGTTTAATAACTCACCGATGCAAAATACTAACAAGAGTTCTTTACAGACGAATGAAAAAACTAGTAGAAGTTGACCTCGGGGAAGATCAGTTTGGATTCCGTAGAAATACTGGAACACGTGAGGCAATACCGACCCTACGACTTATCTTAGAAGCTAGAGTAAGGAAAGGCAAACCTACATTTCTAGCATTTGTAGACTTCGAGAAAGCTTCTGACAATGTTGAATGGAATACTCTCTTTCAAATTCTGAAGGCGATAGGGGAAAAATACAGGGCGCGAAAGACTGTTTACAATTTGTACAGAAACCAGATAGCAGTTATAAAAGGTGAGGGGCATGAAAGTAAAGCAGTGGTTGGGAAGGGATTGAGACAGGGCTGTTGCCTCTCGCTGATGATATTCAATCTGTGTATTGAGCAAGCAGTAAAGGAAACAAAAGAAAATTTCGGAGTAGGTATTAAAATCCATGGAGAAGAAATAAAAACTTTGAGGTTCGCTGATATTGTAATTCTGTCAAAGACAGAAAAGGTCCTAGAAGAGCAGCTGAACGGAATGGACAGTGTCTTGAAAGGACGATATAAGATGAACATCAACAAAAGCAAAACTAGGATAATATAATGTAACCGAATTAAATCGGGCGATGCTGAGGGAATTAGAGTAGGAAATGAGATGCTTAAAGTAGTAAAGGAGTTTTGCTATTTGGGGAGCGAAATAACTGATGATGGTCGAAGTAGAGAGAATATAAAATGTAGACTGGTAACAGCAAGGAAAGCATTTCTGAAGAAGAGAAATTTCTTAACATCGAGTATAGATTTAAATGTCAGAAAGTCGTTTCTGAAAGTATTTGTATGGGTAGTAGCCATGATGAAAGTGAAACATGGACGATAAATAGTTTGGACAAGAAGACAATAGAAGCTTTCGAAATGTGGTGCTACAGAAGAATGCTGAAGATTAGATGGGTACATCACATAACTAACGAGGAGGTATTGAATAGGATAGGGGAGAAGAGGAGTTTGTGGCACAATTTGACAAGAAGAAGGGACCGGTTGGTAGAACATGTTCTGAGGCATCATGGGATCACTAATTTAGTATTGGAGGGCAGCTTGGAGGGTAAAACTCGTAGAGGGAGACTAAAAGATGAATACGCTCAACAGATTCAGAAGGATGTAGGTTACAGTAAGTACTGGGAAATGAAGAAGCTTGCACAGGATAGAGTAGCATGGAGAGCTGCATCAAACCAGTTTCTGGACTGAAAACCAAAACAACAACAACAGAACATTTATTCTGCAATACTTTTTGCAAATTCGTTGATGACCGTCTGGTCCAAGGAATAAATTTGGTAAAAATTGAAAATTCTTTAGTATAAAGACTTTCTCAAATTAATGAGTTCTCGAATGACACAATTACAAACCGACTGTAAGCGTTCGTGTAATGTGTACTGTCAGTCTTAAATAGTCCATTATAAATGAATTTAAACTCTGAAATCGCATTATCAGTCTCGCTCGAATACTTGTTGTCTTTAACGAGAACAATATCACGAGTTCCAAGTTTAGCAAACCGCAATTTCTTATCATGACGTCGCATTCGAGCCCCGGATTTCTTTTTCTCGTCTTTCTTCACCTTAATGTCGGTACCTACTCGCGGATCGAAATCAGTCATCTGTTTCACCAAACTCTTAGACTTTCGGTCTAATTGGTTTTCCTACGAAGTGAATCCCGTAGTTTCGACCGGCAAAGCATACATAAACTTTTCAAAATCGTTTACATAATTGCTCCACGTCCTGCGATTGTGGTGACAATGTATTCGGCCAAGTCGCCCCAGCTCGCGCATGTACAGTTAAGTTGGATTTCCGACCGGACATTGTGCCGAGATGTGTATCACTTCAACCCCTTTGCTTTCCGTTCCTTCATTCCTTAACTTGGAAGTAGACTGTGCCCTATTATAGAACTAACTCACTTTTGGTTTGCCGGTATGCACGAAGTAATGGTTTGCAATTTTGTTATTAAGCGCCTTATGTGTCGTTTTGCTTATTGGATATAACTTAATGAACTTCGAAAAGGCTTCCAGCACTACTAATATGCAGTGGAAAATACCTAAAGTCTTTGGCAGGGAATCATAGAGGTCCGTGCACACTACCTCTAGTACATCGTCAGGTCTTAAACTCTGCGTAGGACCACGATATGTGCAGTTGGTCGCTTCCACCCTCTGACACTTATCGCAGGTCTTTATCCTATGTGCTATTCTCTTTCAACGAGTTGTTGAAATTCACAACTTCAGCCATTTTCTCTGCGCATTTGTTTCGTCTGCAGTGACCATAGGCTAAGTGTCGCTATCATTTTTGCGCATATCCAGGATATTGTTGAGTATCTTATAACACTTTTGAAACGTCCCCTTAGAACAACTTATACAAGACTGGTCTATATGAAACGTCCCCTTAGAACAACTATACACGACTGTGCTTAAACTGACACACAATATTTTTTAGCGCAACGCAATCTGACTTCCAAAAATCCCTACGAAAGAATGGCCCTGATTAACATTAACCTATACGTTTCACAAATCACTTACCTCACAAAAATCTTCGTTACTCAAGCTACTGCAGTACAGCGAGCGCCACTACTGCCAGCTAAATAAAAGATTCAAACTACTGAAGGCACTAACTACTGATAGGTATAGTTAGCAAATGAAAGATTTTAATACAGAACAGACAATGTATTTACCTTAATAGTCATAATACATATGATAGTTCATGACATCCAGTCTTACAAATTTCAAAACTCCGCCATCTCTCTCCCCACGTCCACCACTGCTGGCGGCTCACCTCCAACTGCGCAACGCTACGCGCTGTTAGCATCCAGCTGCCGCAGCTCAGCACTACAATGGCAGACAACAATGCAAACTAAACACAGACTGCGCACAGCACAGCCAGTGATTTTGATACAGAGCGCTACGTGGCGGCGGCGTTACCAATAAAAAATCCTAAACAGCCTACTTACACTTTCTAAACTTTTCTCCCTCTTTATTCTTTTCGTCATACTTCGTCTTCACACTATTTTCAAGCATTCGTCCTTGATATGATGACGACGTACAATTTTGCAACTACATTCTGTCTTTTTTCGTCCTAACTTGTAAGTCTTGAAAGCAGTAACGAATACATATGGGGAGGCTGGGCGCCCCCCCCCCCCCCCTCCTGGCGTATTTTATACGCTTCTGTCTGGCACATAGGTAGCTAACACATACCTACGAGAAAAGTCGCGGCCATTCTAGCAACATCGACACGTTATTCTGTCTGACATTTGTTCGAGAAAAGTGGCGATTATTCTACTGCTTTCGTGTACAGTGAACCTTTGATACGTAGCGTTATAAATACGGACTATTCGCCGAATAGAAAGCCAGTTTACATTCAGAAGCAGACTGAAGATCGAATATGTAAGAAGTCCTAGTTGTAGCAAGTACAAGTGTGAAGATTAGTCAAGAGTGAGAGTGATCAGTTGATTGTGAAGTATCAATAATAGTGATTCATAATAATTGGTCAGTAAAAATATTGTTATGAGACTTTGCATCCGACTTTATTTTTTATTGCGGTAAAAGTAAAGGCAGCTCCTTGACGTTTTCCTGTATCCACCACAGCTTGAAAGTAGTACAATTTAAGTATACCTTCGGATTCGTCTTCCTTTATTTGCTGATCAGTTTTAGGTAAACGCGACAGCGCATCCGCTATGCTGTTGTCTGTACGTACTACATGACATACATCGTAATTACACTGCTGTAAATGAAGAGACCATCTTGTCAGTCTTTTGTGCAGTAAACGATAATCTTTGTGGTCTGTGAGAAATATTACTTTTCGATCCAATAAGTAACCCTCAAATTTCATAAAACCCCATACGGTTGCGAGACCTCCCTTCTGAGAAATCGTATGCTTTCACTCACTTTTCGTCGGCGTCCGACTTGCGAATGTAACCGTCCGGTGTTCCTTGTTCTCTCCTTCTCGCACCTCCTGAAACAGTTCCTCACCTAAGTCGTAATGAGAAATGGTATCGAAAGCTCAGGATGGTGCAGTATGTTATCTGTAATAAATCGCTTTTCAGTCTCTCAAATGTGGCCTGACACTCGTTAGTCCACACAAAGGTGTATTCTTGCGTAATAAGTTGTTTAAGTTTGGGTCATTGAACGCTTGCCCCTGCATGAACTAGCGATAAAATCCTGTTAATCCCAGAAAAGTTTCGAATTGTTCTTTGGAGGTGAACAATTCTTTATTGCCTCTAACTTCTGTGGATCTTCAGCGATTCCTGCTGTAGTAATTACGTGACCAAGAAAATTCAATTCTTGCTTCACAAACTCAAATTTCCTAGTTTCAGAGTCATTCCATCCTTGCGTAACGCACTGAAACCTCGTCTAAAACCTCGCAAAGTTCTGACCAAGTCGGATTCGCCAACAGCAGGCCGTCCACATATACTGCCAATCTGGCAGTACTTTATCGTGCACTCTGATAAAGCCATACATCGATTTGTTCAGCCCGAACGGCATTACCTGAAACTGGTAACACCTGCATGCAAACAAAATAAGCATTACATTTCCTGGATTGTTCCCCAAGAGCGATCTGCCAGTAGGCATTCGTGAGATCAAGACTAGTCATGAATTGTACATAATGAAATCCTTGCATATCTCCTCCATACTTTATGGTTCACGTTGAACAACTCTGTTCAGCATACGTGCGTCTTTCACGATTCTGACACTGCCATTTACTTTTTCCTACTGCGATCAAGGGAATGTTATAGTGGCTGGTACTCCTCTCTACAACATTGCATTAGAAGATTTTATGTTGTACGGCCTCCGTTTTGCATAGAAATACTGCTTACAGTCGAAAAAAGAACGGTTCTTGCGGCATAACATACACTCCTGGAAATGGAAAAAAGAACACATTGATACCGGTGTGTCAGACCCACCATACTTGCTCCGGACACTGCGAGAGGGCTGTACAAGCAATGATTACACGCACGGCACAGCGGACACACCAGGAACCGCGGTGTTGGCCGTCGAATGGCGCTAGCTGCGCGGCATTTGTGCACCGCCGCCGTCAGTGTCAGCCAGTTTGCCGTGGCATACGGAGCTCCATCGCAGTCTTTAACACTGGTAGCATGCCGCTACAGCGTGGACGTGAACCGTATGTGCAGTTGACGGACTTTGAGCGAGAGCGTATAGTGGGCATGCGGGAGGCCGGGTGGACGTACCGCCGAATTGCTCAACACGTGGGGCGTGAGGTCTCCACAGTACATCGATGTTGTCGCCAGTGGTCGGCGGAAGGTGCGCGTGCCCGTCGACCTGGGACCGGACCGCAGCAACAAACGGATGCACGCCAAGACCGTAGGATCCTACGCAGTGCCGTAGGGGACCGCACCGCCACTTCCCAGCAAATTAGGGACACTGTTGCTCCTGGGGTATCGGCGAGGACCATTCGCAACCGTCTCCATGAAGCTGGGCTACGGTCCCGCACACCGTTAGGCCGTCTTCCGCTCACGCCCCAACATCGTGCAGCCCGCCTCCAGTGGTGTCGCGACAGGCGTGAATGGAGGGACGAACGGAGACGTGTCGTCTTCAGCGATGAGAGTCGCTTCTGCCTTGGTGCCAATGATGGTCGTATGCGTGTTTGGCGCCGTGCAGGTGAGCGCCACATCAGGACTGAATACGACCGAGGCACACAGGGCCAACACCCGGCATCATGGTGTGGGGAGCGATCTCCTACACTGGCCGTACACCTCTGGTGATCGTCGAGGGGACACTGAATAGTGCACGGTACATCCAAACCGTCATCGAACCCATCGTTCTACCATTCCTAGACCGGCAAGGGATCTTGCTGTTCCAACAGGACAATGCACGTCCGCATGTATCCCGTGCCACCCAACGTGCTCTAGAAGGTGTAAGTCAACTACCCTGGCCAGCAAGATCTCCGGATCTGTCCCCATTTGAGCATGTTTGGGACTGGATGAAGCGTCGTCTCACGCGGTCTGCACGTTCAGCACGAACGCTGGTCCAACTGAGGCGCCAGGTGGAAATGGCATGGCAAGCCGTTCCACAGCACTACATCCAGCATCTCTACGATCGTCTCCATGGGAGAACAGCAGCCTGCATTGCTGCGAAAGGTGGATATACACTGTACTAGTGCCGACATTGTGCATTCTCTGTTGCCTGTGTCTATGTGCCTGTGGTTCTGTCAGTGTGATCATGTGATGTATCTGACCCCAGGAATGTGTCAATAAAGTTTCCCCTTCCTGGGACAGTGAATTCACGGTGTTCTTATTTCAATTTCCAGGAGTGTATAATTTGCACCAGTATCCAGTAACAAACCATGGTTAATTCGTAAACAATTTTTTTCTGATATTTACGTTACACAAGTCTCATTTCTGTTCAGGTTTAGCATTTGGTACAGTATTCCATATTTCTGCCTAAACCAATCTCATCAGGCCAAGTAACAATGTGAGTAGGTTGGTACTGACTACTTACAGCATCACCTGTTTCATTAAAACTCACAGTAACTTCGGTTTTATCTTTTGAAACGAATATTATTGTTTTATTGTTACCTGAAATTGTTCCTCTTGAACTTCGAAGCAGACAAATATTTGATGGGTTATAGGTTTACTAATATTTCCGGTAGCAAGGTTTTTGTAACTCCCATTTAAGGGCATTACTACTACTCCTGGTCTTTCTTTTAACAGCCTGAAAATTTTTCCAGGCATAGTACTCAGCTCTGCCCCAGTAGTATCAATTAAAGCGTGCATTTGTATACACTTGTTTTCCCGTAACACATTCTCATTCATATCAAGGTTATTTCATAAAAATCCATCTAATTCTAATACCGATCGCGGTTTACCTGGCGGTTTTTTAACTTTTTGTTCTTCGGCATCCTTAATTTCTTTCTGCCTGCCATGCGGTTTCTGAAGCCGTTTTGACCCCAACACTAACCTTTTTATCAGTTTCCTCGATCAACGAACCTTGTTTCACTAACAATTCGCTAACTGTCAAGTCAGGTAAATTTTCTTCGGGAAGATTTCTATCATCTTCCAAGATGCTTGGAGAAATGTGTTTCTGCCTCTAATTCTTCTCCCGAGCTCACGCAACGTACACCACTCTTGTCTGATTGTATGGTGTCAGCCTTAACGTCTGCCGGCCGCGGTGGTCTCGCGGTTCTAGGCGCGCAGTCCGGAACCGTGCGACTGCTACGGTCGCAGGTTCGAATCCTGCCTCGGGCATGGATGTGTGTGATGTCCTTAGGTTAGTTAGGTTTAAGTAGTTCAAAGTTCGAGGGGAGTGATGACCACAGCAGTTGAGTCCCATAGTGCTCAGAGCCATTTGAATCATTTGAACCTTAACGTCTTAGATATTGTAATCTAGGTGGCTTTCAATTAGTCCTACCCAGTCATCATAGGCTAACTCGTCTTCTCCCACTTCAGAAATTTAGGAGTAGCGTCGCTGGGATTGGATACTTCAATTACTACAGCATTTGGACAAGCCTGCCTCTTCGATACAGAGCTTTCGTTTCTTAATAAACTCTAATTTTATGCGGAATGAGAAGCGTCAAGTATAGTGCGCTCTCCCCATTAACACACTTCCCACACAATCCCCAGCAATACTTCAGTTCGTCGTATATCTGACCAAACTGATATAGCCACACCACCTCGTGTTCCTCGTTGCTCTGCATGAGTTTTATATGATATCAGCTTCGTTAATTACGCCGCGAATTGCACTGTATTGGAGCCTGCAACACTATTGTTGTCTTAACACAGGTCGCCTCTTCCTTGTTGACAGGTACTCTACTTTCATCGTTATTACGGACAGTGATCGCTTTGTCGACTGTCATTTCAACTTCAGTTATTGTTACCGCGGGTGCGTTACTCGCTCTCTCTTCTTGCACATTCTCCCACTGCCGATTTATCCATTCGAATCTGTCATAGTGACGTCGTCTAGGTTTTCGTCTGGGCCGCCAAGGTCTTTCTAGCCCAGTGGGCCCAATTGGCTCGACTAATGATTTCTCTGACTAAGTACAACAGTCTCGTTTCCATCCGACTGTCGCAATTGCTGATTTCGATCCAGTCTACAATCATTCAGCTCAGAACCACGTACCATATTAATTTGATACTAGCCTCTGCCATATCTACTATTATTGTTCATTGTGGTGTGAATTTTTATTACCATGATGGTGGTAACCATTATTGCCATGGTTATTGTTATTATGGTTGTTACCATTGCGGATATTGTTGCTATTACCACGGCTTTTACAATTTTCTCGGTCATTCCGCCCAATTATCTTCATCTTCGACCCTTTCTGAGAATGCAGTAATTGTTCTGTAACTACTGCCTATATACCTGTTAGAATCATCTGGAAGCTTCTTCCACAACTCCCAGACAATCTCTGGTTCAAATGGCTCTCAGCACTAGGTCGTCAGTCCCCTAGAACCTAGAACTACTTAAACCTAACTAACCTAAGGACATCACACACATCCATGCCCGAGGCAGGATTCGAACCTGCGACCGTAGCGGTCGCGCGGTTCCAGACTATAGCGCCTAGAACCCCACGGCCACCAACGGCCGGCAGCAGACAGTCTCTGATTCAGCCCGTCGATACATAAATATTCTATTTTGTGAATCTAATTTTCGCAAAATTCGTACATTGAGGCGCACGAGTTTGTGTCAAAGGATTTTGACAATACGAAAACGCGCCGTACCCTCTTCTGCTTCGGCTCTGACCAATGTTCGTTCAAAAAAATTTTCTTAAAACTGTGGAAGCTCAAGTTCGTAACATAGAGGTCTAAGCTTCATCACTTGCTCGCTAGCATGTCGATTACAGCATTAATTTTTCTCCTAACCGTCCACGATACGGCCAATACTCTTTCGCAATTTCTAGTGAAGTTGGTAACGTGCAATCCACTCTGCTTTTTGAGGGGATCGAAATTCTCCTTCTTCGCTCTGATTTCAGTAATATGTGTGTGGCATGACACATAGTGTTGTTTTCGTCTAATCTCTTTTCCAGTTCGATTACTTTTGTTAACTACTTGGCAAGCGGTCGTAGTTAACGTTTCCACTTTCCTCTTTATCTTATCACACTTTGTCAACTGTTTCTTCAATCTAGTGTCTACGTCTTATACTAAAGTTTGCAAATTCGCAACCTTTCCCTATTGTCTTTTCGTGCTAATCCTATCTTTTCAATTCCTTTATTCTCAATAATGGGATCAACAGTCTCTTCCACTTTTTGTTCGATCCTCTCTACTCCCGCCTGAAAACGATTATTTATGCTTCCTATTTTTGACTGTACCTCTGTCATTTCCTGCCTGACATTACCGATTTCGGTATTTGTTACAATTATTTCTTTCTTAATTTCATCTACTTTCGTGTTAATAACTCCAACATTGTTGTTTGCAATCTTGACTTTTTTGTTCTGATCATACATTTTGCTTGATTGTGTCTCAATTTTACAGTTAACTATTCGGACTGAGCTTTTACTGACTTGGACTGAGCATAATTTTTAGCATTAATTGATTAGGATTGAGCTTTTATTGATTTGGACCGAGCATTAATTTTTCTGATCAACATGCTCAACAAATCATTTATTTTTCCAGATACTACTAGTTCTGACACTAACTCTGGTTCGTTCGTAATGGTTTCTCCGTATCCATTGTCAGTGTAGTCAGTTTTGATTTTTATTCCGAACTCTGTAGCATCTGTAAATGTCACAAATTCCATTTTTTCAGTTCCTACCTTTCAGTGATAGCGTCTGTGATGCTAGCTGCCAGTTTTTCAACAGTGGGTTTCGCTGCCAGCCTTCCCCTTTTTTCCTATCGACTGTTCACCTTTAAGGACAATCGAATAATCAGTTTCATTTATGTTCATTAAGTTGTCTACTTTAGTGATTAATGCCAGTTTAGAAATTTAGTGACGTATTTCCACCACTTACTACTGCTGTGCGTGAGCAATTTTATTCTTAGCTGATTTGAGGAACACGCAGAGAAGCTATCACTACAGTTTAAAATCCACTCACTCTTCTTACGCTCAATTTATTACCTGTTAGGTATGTTTTGAGTCAAAGAGTTTGTATACCAAAGATTCGATAAGACTTATCATATAAATCAACAAAATTTTGCTATAAGAGTTTTATATTCCTGTTACTAATGTCTACTATGTCATCACCATCAGTAAAATGTTAATGATTATTGTGAGACATATTGTACAAGTATTTAATGCTGTGTAATTGTGTTGGGATTGGATGATGAGCCACACAATACACGCAGTTGCTTGCACAGAATTGACTAAACGTGTAACATACAGTGATGAGATAAAACATTGCGACGTCTTCGTACCGCGAGACTGAATATCGTCTGGTGCCGATGTGGGCACGTAAAACGATCAGAAAAGTGTTTAAGCGGAGCAGGGACGAATGGGGGATCGTTCTAGACACTTTACGGGCGGCAAATGAGGAGATACTCGTGACAAAACCGACTGTCACGAAGAGCCAATTGTTATGGCGTGGCGCCTGTGAACGAGCATCTCTGAAACAGCGAAGCTGGTAAGCTGTGCGTGTGTTTGTCTCAGAAGCATCTGTGGAAAATGGTTGAAGGACCGTGAAACGACGAATAGGCGACAAGGTGTTGAACGTCCAGGTCTCATCACTGAATATGGAGGTAAAGCGAGATAAGTGGCGATTTGTAGCAGATCTGACAATTGAGTACAATGCTGCTGCAGACCCAAGTGTTACGGAGTACACCAATCAGCGCACATTGCTGAACACGGCCTTCCACTGCAGATGACCCCGACGGGTTTCTGCGTTAATCCAACAACGTCGTCATTTACGGTTGTAGCGGGCTTGGATCAATGAAAACGTGTTGGCGGATCAGATGAATCACATGTCTTGTCATACCAGGTGCACGCTCGTATCTGGGTTTTCCGTCATCCAGGCGAACGAATGCTCGGAGCATGGACCGCAGACAGCTGAATACAGTAGTATTCTACGGGATTCAACCACCTGGGCTTCCATGGAACCTGTAATAGTAATCGTAAGCACCCTGACAGGTGTGGACTACGTGAACATTATTGAAGAACACCAGCATCCCTTCATGCTTGATGTCTTCTCCAACTGCGATGACATCGTCCTGCTGGATAGCTGTCTGTGTCCGAAGGTCTGCATCGTGCTATAGTTGTTTCATGAGCATCACATGTCTTGGCGACTGAATTCGCCTGAGCTGGACATCCTTGAACATATCTGGACTAATAGTGCGTGCCAGCTTGGCCCTCACAAACCGCCGGACCGTTATTTACGTGAAATTCATGACCTGCACGTACACATCTAGTGCGACATACCTCCTCAAACCTACCGAGCATTTGGTAAATCCATTGTAAGAGGTCCATGACTAAGGAATTTATTGCTTGTGCACTCGAGCAGATGTAATTTCGATGGATTGCTCACGCGCTGTCTGCGATATGTAAGCTATAATAGAATCTCAGACCGGAGAGCAGTGTTGTATGCAGTAAGAGCAATGTCAGTAGGAGTAAGTAGTAGCTAGCAGTCTGCTGTATCGAGTTGGCTGGGCCGGTCGTGGGGAGCGATGGCGGTGCCTGAGCGATGTAGTTTAAGGTAAAAGCAGCCTCGCGCATATGTACTATTGTTATATATCAAGCCCCATGTAAATATTTTAAAAAATCTCTGAATAATAATCTTTGTTATAAAATTTAACTTTTGACAATCATTCATCTCAATTTAAGGAATTTACTAATTTCTCCAATCCATGGTCATCCCGATTGTTGTAAAGAAAAATCAGTGGTTTCTTTTTATACATGACAAATCTATCGGCCAGCATTCCACTGGGCTGTGCCAGAAAAATTTCTTATAAGAGCAGATATATATGCGTTATCCGGCGACCTTATTGAGGTAAGAATTTTCAATTTATTCAGAATGATCTTTCAGGACCATGACGTAGCACTGCTGACGTCCGAATTTACCAGTTTAGATTCATAGTTAATTATTGAAAGGTTATAAGTGAGCCACAATTTTATTGAGAGGTTAGTCACGTTATTATTGTGAGGTTACGGAATTTATCTGTTGGTAGGTTATACTAAATGTGAATTATATAATTATATTTTTTACTGTTGGGAGGTTACACCATGCTTCACAGAATTTCCGCTGTTAAGCGGATGGTCATAATTTTCTGATTCATCAGTGTGTATGCGGATGGTTTCGATGGTAGACGAACGAAACGTGGAGTTATGGTTGAAATTCAGGGGAGACTTTATTTGAAGTGCACGGGAAGAAAGATAAGTCAAACGACGGTTATGTAATCTACGTCCTTAGTGAATGAATACAACTTCCTATGGATTCTTATAACGAATTTGTGTGATGCCTACATATGCTACAACTAGTTTTGTGCGTTCGTTCGTTCCAACTTGAATGGCTCAGACGCACATTCTGACAGCATTTGCGGTTAAGAATTTCGTCCTTTGTCGGCCAAATTTTAAATATCTTTTAGCCCCGTGACTTCACTTGGTATCCGTAGATGAGTGCTTAGCACGGCTGACTGCCATGCGCGGGATCCGCGTTCGATTCCCAGTACTGCCCAGGGATTTGTCCCTGCTGGGAGGGAAGAAACGGGCCGCATTCAGAGTTGTGATGTACAACTCGATCGAATAGAAGTATCATCAGGTCTGCTATCCCAGCCAGGAGAGCGATGTGCTGAACCCAAGACCCTCCATACCGCATCTCGATGACGCCACTGGCTGAAGATGATACGGCGTTGGGTCCGGACAGATTAGTCAACCTGCTGCCAAAACAGTGGTGCTTTCCTTGCTTTCCTCTCTGTCAGTTCAGAATTCGAAGGTAGACAAAATTTTAAGTGTTTTCTTACAGCTTATGTCTTAAAATGACCAAGGAGAAACCCTCGATTGAAGTCTTAAAGTCCGCAGCTCGTGCTCGTGCGGTAGCCTTCTCGCTTCCCACGCCCGGGTTCTCGGGTTCGATTCCCGGCGGGGTCAGGAATTTTCTCTGTCTCGTGCTGACTGGGTGTTGTGTGATGCCCTTAGGTTAGTTAGGTTCAAGTAGTTCTAAGTGCTAGGGGACTGATGACCATAGATGTTAAGTCCCATAGTTCTCAGAGCCATTTGAAGCCTTTTGAAGTCTTAAAAGTATGATGTGCTTGCACAGGATACAATGACTTCAAAACGTCAAGACAGGCACGAAGAACTTGTGGAGTACTATCCAGTGAGTAGCCCAATTTGCCATTGCACGGACGGTGTTCTTATGCAAAGGGTCGTGATCGAACCCGCTGCTGAACAACTGTTCATTTATTCATCTAAGGCAAGTTGAAGAAAGTCAGTATTATTATCCGGTGGTGGAGGATAACTATACTGGCAGCAAAAGTGGCGCAATCAAGAAGAAGTTGCAGAATATAAAGAAAAGTTAGTAGTCGTGTTTCTACGTCACGCCGGTGACATAAGAGTGGCCCTAGTAGTGCCATAATGACGATGCAAATCAGGTTTGTCTTAAATAAAAGCTGTAGCGGTCGTGAGCCTTAGTTAACCTTGAGATTGTACTTGGTGATTTGACGTTATTCAGGAATTACTTTAAGACGACAAAGACGCCATCATAACGTGGAGCTGGACCTTCCGTCTATGACGTTGCAGGAAGACGTGGCAGGAAAGTAGCCACAGTACATGACTGCTGGCAGCGGTGGTCAAGACTCACGAGCGTGTACGGTCGCAAAAAGACGGCTCCGGACGGCCAGGTGGTGCAACCGAGAAGGAAGAGCACTGTATTTGCCGTATGGCTGTGGCGCATTGTACTGCATCTGCAGTAGCAATTTGACTGGCAACTGGCATCACAGTAACACAACGAAGTATGTGTAAGGACAGCTAGAAGACAGCTGTCCTGTAGCGTGCATTCTACTGATCCCAAACCACCGCCATTTGTGCCTTTAGTGGCGTCAAGCGAGGGCCCATTGGAGGGCAGGGTGGAGGTCTGTTGTGTTTTCTGATGAAAGTTGGTTCTGCCATGGTGTCAGTGATGGCCGTGTGTTGCTTAGAAGGACCCAGTTGCGAGACAGTGTCCAAACTGTCTCAGTGCTTGAGACACATTGGACCTACACCTATAGTTACGACGTGGAGTGTGAACAGGAGCACTCTCATGGTTATCCCATGCTCCCTGACTGCATATTTGTATGTCAGTCTGGTTGTTCGACCTATTGTGCTGCTATTCAAGAACAGCATTCCAGGCTATGTTTTCCAACTGGCCTACATACCGCTGTGGTGACCCAACATGCTCTACAGAGTCTCAACACGTTGCCTTGGCCTGCTCGATTACCAAATGGCTCTGAGCACTATGGGACTTAACATCTGTGGTCATCAGTCCCCTAGAACTTAGAACTACGTAAACCTTAGTAACCTAAGGACATCACACACATCCATGCCCCAGGCAGGATTCGAACCTGCGACCGTAGCGGTCACACGGTTCCACACTGAAGCGCCTAGAACCGCATGGCCACACAGGCCGGCTGCTCGATTACCAGATAGCTCTGAAGTCGAGCACATATGGGACATCATCGGACGACATTTCCGGCGTCATCCACAACCAGCATTTCCTTCACTGTTCAAAATGGTCCAAATGGCTGTAAGCAGTATAATATTGCGCGTATGGCATTGCTGGCTGCGAGACCCTTCGCGGGGCGGTTCGGCCTCCGCTCTACAAGTTCTTTAACGCCACTACGGTGACTTGCGAGTGAATGAGGATGAAATAATGATGAAAGACGCACAGCATCCAGTCATCTCGAGGCAGAGAAAATCCCTGACCCCGGCAGGAATCGAACCCGGGACCCCGTGTGCGGGAAGCGAGAACGCTACCACATGACCACGAGCCGCGGACTCTAAACACTATGAGACTTAACGTCTGAGGTCATCAGTCCCCTAGATGTAGAACTACTTAAACCTAACTAAGCTAAGGACATCACACAAATTCATGCGCGAGGCAGGATTCGAACCTGCGACTGTAGCAGCAGCGCGGTTCCGGACTGAAGCGCCTTGAACCGCTCGGTCACAACGGCCGGCACCTCCTCTGTATTAACCGACCACGTGCAACAGATATGGAACTCCATGTCACAAAGTGACATCCGGCACCTGTGCGACACAATGCATACACGTTTGGAGGCTTGCATTCAACATTCTGCCAGTTACCGATCATTAATGTACCAGCATTTCACATTATAATGGCTCTCTAGCCTTTACATTTAAGCAGTGATTGTACAATTTTAATCACTTGAATATGTTACCTAGATAAACGTGTTCCCTTAATTTAATTATCGGTAACGGTCTTGCCGCAGTGCTTACACCGGTTCCCGTGCGATCACCGAAGTTAAGCACTGTCGTGCGTGGTCGGCCCTTGGATGGGTGACCATCCTGGCCGCCATGCGCTGTTGCATTTTCCGGGGTGCACTCATTGATGCCAATTGAGGAGCTACTGGACCGAATAGTAGCGGCTTCGGTCAAGAATACCATCATAACGACCGGGAGAGCGGTGTGCTGACCCCACGCACCTCCTATCTGCATCCTCCACGGAGGATGACACAGCGGTCGGATGGTCCCGGTAGGCCACTCGTTGACTGAAGTCGGAGTACTATCTGAATTTAATTACTCTACATTAATTATTTTTTGGTGTTGCGATTTTTTTTTTTTTTTTTTTTTTTTCGTAGTGTACGTCGGCTGCAGAGTGCCAGCTGCCTCTATCACAGAGGTTCCTCTGCAGTCGCCGTTATACTGCTACGAACTCCTGTAACAATCAAAAGTGAAATTAGTCAGGACTCGCTGCGGAGGCTGTTATTAATGACGGGATCAGCCAAATGAAACAGTTTTCTCTCAGCACGACGGATGGCAGAGGTCAGGTTTTCATCGCCGTCCGGCGAGTGTTCTCGATCTTACGGCCCGGCACGATACGGTTCCTTCGGCAGAGGGGTGCTTCCGGATAACATCTGCCGCTTGCGCAGGCGCCGGAGATTCCTCCGCCGCCAGAGGCTCGCGGTCCGGCGTGCATCGGCGGGAGCCTCGCGGCGCTTGACCGGCCGGCTCCGTGGGCGGTAGCCGCCGCGCTCGCCCCCGCAGGGCCCTGTGACCGGCCGGGCGCGCCTTATTAACAGTAAATCAAGGCGATGCTATCTGGCCCGCTGTGCGACCGCAGACAGCTGTTCCTCTCTTCCTGGTCGCGACGCTCACAGCTGCCGCTGCCGCTGCCGCGCCCAGCCGACTGTGGCGACCTCTCGACCGCGGCAGGCACACGGCTTCCGGGCCGCCCCTCAATCACTGCCTTCCACTCTCTTCTCCGTGACGCAAGACTCGCTGCTCACTGAGCCATCGACCGCAAGGGAAGAATTAGGAAACAGTCGGTAAGGTGACGAAGAGGGTAAGACGAGCCAATTTGTTAATTCGCGAAGATGATTCCAGATTAAAGCCTTGTACCTACATACACTACTGACCATTAGAATTGATACACCACGAAGATTACTTGGTACAGAAGTGAAATTTAACGGACAGGAACAAGATGCTCTGATATGCAAGTGATTAGCTTTTCAGCGCATTCGCACAAGGTTGGCGCCGGTGGCGACACCTAAAACGTGCTGACATGAGGAAAGTTTCCAACGCATTTCCCATACACAAACAGCAGTTGACCGGCGTTGCAAGTTGTTTTGATGTCTCATGTAAGGAGGAGAAATGCGTAACATCACGTTTCCGACTTTGATAAAGGTCTGATTGTAGCCTATCGCGATTGCGGTTTATCGTATCGCGACATTGCTGCTCGCGTTGGTCGAGATCCAATGACTGTTAGCAGGATATAGAACCGCTGGGTTCAGGAGCGTAATACGGTACGCCGTGCTGGATCGAAAATGGTTCAAGTGGCTCTGAGCACTATGGGACTCAACTGCTGTTGTCATCAGTCCCCTAGAACTTAGAACTACTTAAACCTAACTAACCTAAGGACATCGCACACACCCATGCCCGAGGCAGGATTCGAACCTGCGACTGTAGTAGCAGCGCGGCTCCGGACTTGAGCGCCTAGATCCGCACGGGTGCTGGATCCCAACGGCCTCGTATCACTAGCAGTCGAGATGACAGGCATCTTATCCGCATGGCTGTAACGGATTGTGCAACCACGTCTCGATCCCCTGAATCAACAGATGGGGACGTTTGAAAGACAACAACCATCTGCACGAACAGTTCGACGACGTTTGCAGCAGCATGGACTGTGAGCTCGGAGACCATGGCTGCGGTCACCCTTGGCGCTGCATCACAGAGAGGAGCGCCTACGATGGTGTACTCAACGACGAACCTGGGTGAATGAATGACAAAACGTAATTTTTTCGGATGAATCCAGGTTCGGTTTACAGCATCATGATGGTCTCATCTGTGTTTGGCGACATCGCGGTGATCGCACATTGGATGGATGTATTCGTCATCGCCATATTGGCGTATCACCCGGCGTGATGGTATGCGGTGCCATTGTTTACATGTCTCGGTCACCTCTTCTTCCCATTGACAGCACTTTCAACAGTGGACGTTAAAGCTGCATGGGCAGCTTTACCTGTACACGCCATCCAAGCTCAGTGTGACTCAATGCCCAGGCGTATCAAGGCCGTTATTATGGCCAGAGGTAACCACCTGGGTACTCAATTCTCAGGATCTATGCACCCAAACTGCGTGAAAATGCAGTCACATATCAGTTCCAGTATAATATATTTGTCCAATGAATACCCGTTTATCATCTGTATTTCTTCTTGATGTAGTAATTTTAATGGCCAGTAGTGTATTTAGGGGCAGTTATTCTCGTAGTTCGGCATCCGTTTATTCATTTCGCAGTCTCCTGCCGTGGAAATTTTATTTTACACTCCTGGAAATGGAAAAAAGAACACATTGATACCGGTGTGTCAGACCCACCATACTTGCTCCGGACACTGCGAGAGGGCTGTACAAGCAATGATCACACGCACGGCACAGCGGACACACCAGGAACCGCGGTGTTGGCCGTCGAATGGCGCTAGCTGCGCAGCATTTGTGCACCGCCGCCGTCAGTGTCAGCCAGTTTGCCGTGGCATACGGAGCTCCATCGCAATCTTTAACACTGGTAGCATTCCGCGACAGCGTGGACGTGAACCGTATGTGCAGTTGACGGACTTTGAGCGAGGGCGTATAGTGGGCATGCGGGAGGCCGGGTGGACATACCGCCGAATCGCTCAACACGTGGGGCGTGAGGTCTCCACAGTACATCGATGTTGTCGCCAGTGGTCGTCGGAAGGAGCACGTGCCCGTCGACCTGGTAACGGACCGCAGCGACGCACGGATGCACGCCAAGACCGTAGGATCCTACGCAGTGCCGTAGGGGACCGCACCGCCACTTCCCAGCAAATTAGGGACACTGTTGCTCCTGGGGTATCGGCGAGGACCATTCGCAACCGTCTCCATGAAGCTGGGCTACGGTCCCGCACACCGTTAGGCCGTGTTCCGCTCACGCTCCAACATCGTGCAGCCCGCCTCCAGTGGTGTTGCGACAGGCGTGAATGGAGGGACGAATGGAGACGTGTCGTCTTCAGCGATGAGAGTCGCTTCTGCCTTGGTGCCAATGATGGTCGTATGCGTGTTTGGCGCCGTGCAGGTGAGCGCCACAGTCAGGACTGCATACGACCGAGGCACACAGGGCCAACACCCGGCATCATGGTGTGGGAAGTGATGTCCTACACTGGCCGTACACCTCTGGTGATCGTCGAGGGGACACTGAATAGTGCACGGTACATCCAAACCGTCATCGAACCCATCGTTCTACCATTCCTAGACCGGCAAGGGAACTTGCTGTTCCAACAGGACAATGCTCGTCCGCATGTATCCCGTGCCACACAACGTGCACTAGAAGGTGTAAGTCAACTACCCTGGCCAGCAAGATCTCCGGATCTGTCCCCCATTGAGCATGTTTGGGACTGGATGAAGCGTCGTCTCATGCGGTCTGCACGTCCAGCACGAACGCTGGTCCAACTGAGGCGCCAGGTGGAAATGGCATGGCAAGCCGTTCCACAGGACTACATCCAGCATCTCTACGATCGTCTCCATGGGAGAATAGCAGCCTGCATTGCTGCGAAAGGTGGATATACACTGTACTAGTGCCGACATTGTGCATGCTCTGTTGCCTGTGTCTATGTGCCTGTGGTTCTGTCAGTGTGATCATGTGATGTATCTGACCCCAGGAATGTGTCAATAAAGTTTCCCCTTCCTGGGACAATGTATTCACGGTGTTCTTATTTCAATTTCCAAGAGCGTATTATGCAGAGTGAATCACCTACGTCTGTGTCTTCATTTCCTTGTGCATGATTACTCTGAATTCACAATTAAGTGCCTCACAGAGGGCACTTTTAAGCAAGTTCTCTATCGTTCCATTCTCGGAAAGCGCGCGGGATAGATCAACACTTAAATCTTACCGTGCGATCACAGATTTCTCTTATTTCATTATGATGATCGTTTCTCCTTACCTAGGTGGCCGCCAACAACATAAAGTGAAAAATGAGAAAGTCTTTGAACTTTTTTAATGTCCTCCGTCAATCTTATCTGATCCAGGTCGCACACTGCAAAGCAGTACTCCAGAAGAGGGCGAAAAAAAAATGGCTCTGAGCACTATGGGACTCAACTGCTGTGGTCATAGGTCCCCTAGAACTTAGAACTACTTAAACCTAACTAACCTAAGGACATCACACATATCCATGCCCGAGGCAGGATTCGAACCTGCGACCGTAGCGTCGCGCGGTTCCAGACTGTAGCGCCTAGAACCGCTAGGCCGCCGCGGCCGGCCCAGAAGAGGGCGGACAAGTATAGTGTGCAGAATATCTTTCGCAGACCCGTTACATTTTCTAAGTGTTCTGCCAATAAATTGCAGTCTTTTGTTTGCTTTCCTCAAAGCATTATCTACGTGATCCTGGCAGGCCGTTGTGGCCAAGCGATCCTATGCACTTCAGTCCGGAAGCACGCGGCTGCTACGGTCGCAGGTTCGAATCCTGTCTCGGGCATGGATGTGTTTGATGTCCTTAGGTTAGTTAGGTCTACGTAGTTCTAAGCCTAGGTAACTGATGACTTCAGGTGTTAAGTTCCATAGTGCTTAGAGCCAGTTGAACCATTTTTACGTGATCCTTCCAATTCGAGTTAGCCGTAATTGAATCCCTAGGTATTTAGTTGAGTTTACAGCCTTTAGAATTGCGTGATTTATCGTGTACCTAAAATTAAGCGGATTCTTTTTAGTTTTCATGTTGTTGATTTTGCACTTTTCATGATTTAGTGCGAACTGCTACTTTTTGCACCATGTATATATGTTGTCTAAATCATTGTACAATTCGTTTTGATCATCTGATGATATTACATTACGATAAATGACAGCGATATCTGTAAACAGTCTAAGAGGACTGCTCAGATCCTCTTCTAAATCGTTTATGTAGATCAGGAACAACAGTGCGCCTGTAACGCTTTCTTAGCGAACTCCAGGTATTACTTCTGTTTTACTCGATGACTTTCTGTCACTTATTACGAAACCACGAATCCAGTCACACAACTGGAACGAAACTCCGTAGGTATGCAATTTAATTTGAAATCGCTTGTGAGGAACGGTGTCAAAAGCCTTCCGGAAATCTAAAAATATGGAATCAATGGACCTCCCCAGTCGATAGCACTCATTACTTCTTGAGAATGAAGAGCTAGTTGTGTTTCACAAGAACGATATTCTCTGAATCCGTGTTGCCAATAGATCGTTCTCTTAGGAGTGATTCATAACGTTCGAGTGCAGTGTATGTTCCAGAATCGTACTGAAATCGACGGTAGTAGCGTGTCCCTAATGCAGCGGATTATTCCTACATCCTTTCTTGGGTATTAGTGAGACTTGTGCAACTTTCTTGTCTCTGGGTACTGATCTTTCTACAAGCAAGCGGTTATACAGGGTGTTTCAAAAATGACCGGTATATTTGAAACGGCAATACAAACTAAAGGAGCAGCGATAGAAATACATCGTTTGTTGCAATATGCTTCGGACAACAGTACATTTTCAGGCAGACAAACTTTCGAAATTACAGTAGTTACAATTGTCAACAACAGATGGCGCTGCGGTCTGGGAAACTCTATAGTACGATATTTTCCACATATCCACCATGCGTAGCAATAATATGGCGTAGTCTCTGAATGAAATTACCCGAAACCTTTGACAACGTGTCTGGCGGAATGGCTTCACATGCAGATGAGATGTACTGCTTCAGCTGTTCAATTGTTTCAGGATTCTGGCGGTACACCTGGTCTTTCAAGTGTCCCCACAGAAAGAAGTCACAGGGGTTCATGTCTGCCGAATAGGGAGGCCAATCCACGCCGCCTCCTGTATGTTTCGGATAGCCTAAAGCAATCACACGATCATCGAAATATTCATTCAGGAAATTAAAGACGTCGGCCGTGCGATGTGGCCGGGCACCATCTTGCATAAACCACGAGGTGTTCGCAGTGTCGTCTAAGGCAGTTCGTACCGCCACAAATTCACGAAGAATGTCCAGATAGCGTGATGCAGTAATCGTTTCGGATCTCAAAAATGGGCCAATGATTCCTTTGGAAGGAATGGCGGCCCAGACCAGTACTTTTTGAGGATGCAGGAACGATGTGACTGCAACATGGGGCTTTACGGTTCCCCATATGCGCCAGTTCTGTTTATTGACGAAGCCGTCCAGGTAAAAATAAGCTTCGTCAGTAAACCAAATGCTGCCCACATGCATATCGCCGTCATCAATCCTGTGCACTATATCATTAGCGAATGTCTCTCGTGCAGCAATGGTAGCGGCGCTGAGGGATTGCCGCGTTCGAATTTTGTATGGATAGAGGTGTAAACTCTGGCGCATGAGACGATACGTGGACGTTGGCGTCATTTGGACCGCAGCTGCAACACGGCGAACGGAAACCCGAGGCCGCTGTAGGATCACCTGCTGCACTAGCTGCGCGTTGCCCTCTGTGGTTGCTGTATGCGGTCGCCCTACCTTTCCAGCACGTTCATCCGTCACGTTCCCAGTCCGTTGAAATTTTTCAAACAGATCCTTAATTGTATCGCTTTTCGGTCCTTTGGTTACATTAAACCTCCGTTGAAAACTTCGTCTTGTTGCAACAACACTGTGTTCTAGGCGGTGGAATTCCAACACCAGAAAAATCCTCTGTTCTAAGGAATAAACCATGTTGTCCACAGCACACTTGCACGTTATGAACAGCACACGCTTACAGCAGAAAGACTTCTCCATGACTGGTGCAGAGACTGGCAACTGAAGCTGTCTCCTCTGCTATTTATTGGGCATTTCCTTAACGCTCTCGTGCCGACTAAACGATCGCGTAACGAAAAGTGCTGCTCTTCGCTGCAGCTTATGTACTAACCGAACCTGATAAGAGTCTCGGACTGATGAACAATTACCAGGAACCGATCTAACGAATGTTTTATAAACCATTTCTTTCGTGGTTGAAAAACGTTTAAAGATCCTTCCACTGAAATCAGCATGGCATTTTCTCATACCATTTCTGATCTGCGGTTATTCCACTTCGGGTTGCACCGTATGAGGTAATTTACGATAGATGCAATTCTAATGATCTGTCACTAATAGCGTAACCAAACGGCTGTCGATATCTTCCACTATTTACGCACAGTATGTCACATTTAATCAGGGTGAAGTGTCAATCCCTGAACCATCACAGGAGCAGTAGTAGTAGTAGTAGTTGCTGTGTTGAATAAAAGATTGAAACGCTGATAAGCATTTACTTTTAGTATTATTATTAACATCATGATTGTTATTGCTATGTGTACTAATAGTGGTTATTCTTATTGTATAGTAAGATAATAATATACAACGACATACTGAACAGCAAACAACAAAGGAGTCGTAGAAACGATTGATTTTCTGTATTTAGGGCCATTCAAAGCAGCTTTTCAATCGGCAGAAGAAAAAAACACAAAGAAGAGAAAAAAATGGTCTATAGTGCCGTTAAAAACCAAACGAAACTCCGCCAGGACCGGCTATGAAGGTCCAACGGTACCGACCGGCCGCCGTGTCATCCGCAGCCCACATGCGTCACTAGATGCAAATATGGAGGGGCATTGGTCAGCTCTCCGCTTTCCCTGCCGTAAATCATTTCACGAGACCTGAGCCGCTGCTTCTCAATCCAGTAGCTCCTCAGTTTGCCTCACAAAGGCTGAATGCACCCCACTTGCCAACAGCGCTCTGCAGACCGGACGGTCACCCAGCCAAATGCTAGCCCAGCCCGACAGCGCTCCGACGGGAACCAGTATTACCGTTGCGGCAATGCCGTTAGCCAACATACTTAACAGTAAACAAGAGAGAAGTCATAGAAACAGATGAGTGTCTGTATTTAGGGCAATTCAAAGTATTTTCTGAATCGACAGAAGAAGAAACAGAAAGACGAGGGAAAAATGTCGTACAGTGCTTTTAGGAGAACCAAATCGGATTTTCAAATCCATGCTCCCGGTGTGTAGAAAAGGTAAGTTTAACATTACTGTGTGCTACGAGTTCTGACGTATGGTAGGAAGGCATAAGCTTCCAACACAAAAACCATTAAAAAGCTATTAGTTGCTAAGCGACCAATGGAAGGCAGATGTTAAGATTTACTGGAGTAGACAGAAAAACATATAAATCGATGATGGAACAGACTGGCCTGAAAGATTAGTTAAGCTGCAGTCCTAACACTAGCAAGGAGGGATACCTTATCCGCAACTTTCGCAAATATTGTAATTTAGTCATGTCCCTTACATTTTAAAAGTCTGAAAAAATATTTTTGTATTTCATGAGTTCTTCTTTTAGATTTTATAATTGTTTTACATTTTTTCAGTTAAACTTTATCCAAAAGTATAACTATAAATTAAGTAGTCATAAAATCTCCTTCCCCCCCCCCCCCCCCCCTCCCCACACACACCTTTTTCTAGCAGATGTGAGCTTTCGCAGCGAATGTTAATATCCAGTATTTGACCTATACTAATACATCAGTGTCTCTTGATTAACGCATTTCGTTATTTTTGTGGTTGTCGTGAAGGTATCCATATTGAAAATGTGTTGGTATTGCTAAGACAGTGCTAAATGATATTTTCAGGTCCTGATTCCCACTTACATGTGTGTGTGTGTGGGTGTGAGAGAGAGATAGAGAGAGAGAGAGAGAGAGAGAGAGAGAGAGAGAGAGAGAGAGGATGGATGGGTGGGAGAGTGAGGAAACAAATTAATCCTTCCAGAATGAATTTTCACTTTGTAGCGGAGTGTGCGGCGATTTGAAACTACCGGGATGGGAACCAAACGTAAGGCTTTTGCCTTCTCGCGGGCAGGTGCTTCACCAATTGAGCTATCCAAGCGGTGCCGTATTCGGATAGCTCAGTAGCTAAAGCTGATGCGAATTCTGGACCGATACACAGTTTTAATGTGCGAACAAGTTACAAATAAATTCCTTTTTACATATATTTTTCGTAATAACCGAGACAATGAAACTGAGAGCTTAGACGTTCTACGCAGATGTTTTCCCCACACATCCAACAGAAATAGAAAAGTAAGAGCATTTGGGAATTATAATGATACGCTACTTACCTTCCTTCTCATATTACACGCTCTCTTGCGGAGCATAAATGTAGCTGCACAGTGAGCTGTAGAAACTATTTTTTTGTAATACATTACAACCACAGATCATTAAAAATGGCATCATTACTGATTTCAACTTATATAAAAAATGATATTTAAAAAAAAGAGAAATCAAGGGATAGTGAAATACTGAGGAACTGAATTACGAATAAAACTTACTTACACAGGACATCCCAGGAGGAAATGTCAATATTCAGGGGTACGACAGCTACGCTCATTTGAAGCAAAAGATTTCAGATGGACATACACCTTATTCCGTATGGTTTCCGAGGCATAACAGATTTAATGTATAATTATTTTTGTGGTAGTGGCAGGGACACCGACTTTTAAAAAATATTGGGGGGGGGGGGGGGAGGTCATACTGGGAATCTTGCCCCAGTAAATTTTCTAAATTTAAGATGAAAAATAGTGAGTTTTAATGTTTTTTAAGCAGAAGAGAAATTTGTTAACATCGAATATAGATTTATGTATCAGGAAGTCGTTTCTGAAAGTATTTGTTTGGAGTGTAGCCATGTATGGAAGTGAAACATGAACAATAACTAGTTTGGACAAGAAGAGAATATAAGCTTTCGAAATGTGGTGCTACAGAAGAATACTAAAGATAAGGTGGATAGATCACGTAACTAATGAGGAGGTATTGAATAGGATTGGGGAGAAGAGAAGTTTGTGGCACAACTTGACTAGAAGAAGGGATCGGTTGGTAGGACATGTTTTGAGGCATCAAGGGATCACAAATTTAGCGTTGGAGGGCAGCGTGGAGGGTAAAAATCGTAGAGGGAGACCGAGAGATAAGTACACTAAGCAGATTCAGAAGGATGTAGGTTGCAGTAGGTACTGGGAGATGAAGCAGCTTGCACAGGATAGAGTAGCATGGAGAGCTGCATCAAACCAGTCTCAGGACTGAAGACAACAACAACAACAAGCATTTTAGAGTCATATGGTCAGTGAATATAGAGCTCTGAAAAGACTGAAATTATATTTAAATAAATCCCAAAGAATCATTAAAAGGATAAAACATAAAATATTGCTGTCGCACAGTAATAGCTCTTTGATTAATGAGTGAAACAGCTAATTTAAGCTTACTTTGAATAAGGCTCAGGGTTCATTAAATAAAAACAGTTTATCAAAGTTAATGCTTTAATAGAGTTAATAAAGTTAATACAGTGTGTCTAATACTTTCAGTCAAAAAGTATGTAAACAGTGAGTTTTAATTCGGTCGTACACCCTAAAAATAATAAAACTAATACAGTACAATAGTAATATAGTAATACAGTACTAAACTAGTATTAATATTTCGAAACTGAAAATTTAACATTATGTTTCTATTTAATTCTCTGTTTTATAAAGATTTTAAATATTGCTCTAAATGCCATTATTAGGGCTAGAGTGTCTTTAGAAAGGTGCAGTTGTCGACCGTCTGACTGGATTACTGAATATGAAGTCGTTGGTGACTGGTCAGATATCCATTCATCCAAAACATCTCGGTGGGCATGAAGAACAGCCATGTTGTTCAATCGCTTCTGTCCCATTGGTTATCGGAGATATGACTTCAGATGTCTAAGGGCGCTAAATGACCATTCTGCTGTTGCTGCCCTGATTGGAACTACTTGGAGAAGCTTAGTAGCCTATATACAGTCTTCACATTGGCGACAATGCCAAACGAGTTGAATTTTGTCAATGGTTAATTGAGAATCATCATCTTCTTCCATTAAAACTATTCACTGTTGCAGCCACATTTATAAGGACTGGAATCAGAAACGCCGGTAATAATCATAGATGGTGCAGGTAATTCCACACTCTACACCTGAAACCAATTGCCACATTTTTTATTCGATCAGTGGTTGGTACGGATCGATAGGTCTAGTCATTTTAGAAGAGTGAATTCCGATAAAGAATTACTTGCAGTTTTTGGAAAATTCATGTCTTGAACACCTTGAAGACTGTCATTTGACCCCGGGGACTGCAATGTAATTTCAGCATGATGTAGCCCCATCACATTTTACCAAACGTGTGAGGGAACATCTCAACTGTCTTTACCCGAGTACGATTGATCATCGTAGTACAATTAGCTGGCCACCAAGAACGCCAGATCTTGCTCCATTATGGAGCTGGATGAAGTCTGAGGTGTACAAACGATTGACGAACATGCCAGGTTAACTGCCTGGTCACGTCATGAACGTTGCTGCCATTATTAGGGAACGTTTAGAGGCACTCAGGCAAGCAATACATGTTCTACAAAGAGTACACAAGTGCAATGAACTTGATGGTGGGATATTCGAACATTCATTGTGAACTGTACAGAAGCTGTTATGAGACGCGTACGATAATACTTAGAGATGAATCCGTTAAAAACATATTTTGCAATTAATACTTTGTAAAATGCGTATTGTAATGTTTACTAACAGTTGCGCGTGTGCAAACCTGACAATGTATTGAATAATACAGAATGTAAATAACAATGTACATTAAATGTGTTCTGTCTCGGAAACAATTCGGAAGAGGGCATACATCCACAGGAAGTTCTTTGCTTCAAATGGTCTTTCCCGACATATCCCTGAATATGGTCATTCCTCCTAGGACACCTTGTATACACGACTACACGAATCTGAATACGTTGTATTGTAATACGTCCAGAGGACAACCCTGTGGAGGCGTTCATTATGTAGACGCATCTGCACTTGGGTTGTTCGTACTGAAGAGTACAATAATCTAAGTAATTACGTAATAATGTAAAGTTTAAAAATCTTAAATCACAAATAAATTATTAAATGCATTCAAAGAAATTCATTATTGAGAGAAAGTGTTGTCAAAGCGAAACATAATAAAACATAAGTGCAGTTGTAGACAAACTAGACGTACACTAGAAACAAGATAGATGTTGCTCTCCTACAGACGCAGTTCATGAGAAAAAACTTGTGTTTGGCGGTTGCAAGTGTACACTAAACTGCCAGGATGAAACAACCGCTAAATCAAGTAACTATTCGAAATGTGTGGGCCAACAGAAAAAAAAACACAAATATGGAAAAGGTAAAAGCATGCAGGACGGACATGAAAACCGATCAGAAAATATTTCGAAAACAACTTTGCAAGAGATATTGCTGCGTACATTTAACGTTTTAAAATTATTTTAAGTAATTAGAATCTCTTCAATGGACAAAGTTTTAGGCTGTAGGAAGATTACAAACAGAATTCTCTATTTAAATGCAGGATCACTGGAAGAGGTACTGGCAATCGACCCTGAAGGTGAATAAATTTAATCTTTTGTGCTTAAGTAAACAAAGAGTTCCGCTACTGTTCGGTTACTTTATTGGCAACAAATTATTGGAAGCCATATCAACAGTTAATTGCTTAGTAGTACCTGTCTAACTCGACCTACATTCCAAAGACCACATAAAAGTCGTTCAAGGAAAGACAGATGCCCGGCAGCAATTCAGTGGAAGAATGTTAAGGATGTTTATCTTATCCACGAAAGAAGACTCTAACATCTTCGCCCTATTCTTGAGTGTTGCTAGTCATTGTAGGACTCTTACCAGATTCGATTAATAGAAGATATAGAGATGGTCATGGCGCTCTGTTGTCCTCTGGGTGGAAAAGTGCCTTCAAAAGGAGGAACAATCGGCAGTGGTCAACGATATGAAAACCACAGCTAGACACAGGACGCGTGGCCTGTAATTGAAAATCTGTCGATCTATCCACAGGCAAAAGATTCCGGATTAGTCACCTATTCGGATCCCTGAGAGGGGGCTGCCAATGGGAAGATGACCAGGGCTAAAATATTTAATGATCAACGGAAGGACAACGTTCTACGAATTGAGGTGTGAAATGTTAGAAATTTGATCATGGCAGCGAAGCTAAAAAATCTGAAAATGGAACTGCTAAAGCTCATCTAGATATAGTTGGGACCAGTGAAATTAAATGGAAAGAAGACAAGGTATTCTGGTGATGTGAGTATAGTGTAATATCAACAGTAGCAGAAAATAATACAAGGTGAGTAAGATTTATTATGAACAAGAAGGAACGGCAGGGAGTGAGTTATTGCAAACACTTCCGTGATAGGATTGTCATCAGAATCAACAACAAATCAACATCGATAACGATGGTTCAGTCTCAAGCAGATAAAGAGATAGAGAAAGTATATGAGGATATTGAAAGAGTAAGTCAGTACGAAAAGGAGACGAAAATCTGATAGTTATGGGGGATTGGAATGCAGTTGTAGGGGAAGGTGTACAACAGGGTTTTACAAACTTTTCAGCTGGCGGACCCCTTCTTCAGTCGAAAATCCATGGGGGACCCCTAGTTACTCAAGAGCACAAAATTTCAGAGCGATACCCATGGCAACTGAAAGCTTCTTAGTGCAAATGTCAATTTCCCAATGGACCCCCCCCCCCTCCTCCCAAGTATCAATAGTCTTTGTTTTAGAGATGAATGAAAACAACTTGAAATTAAAGATCGAATTTGAATTCCCACTGCATCCAGACACTTACTAGTGGATTTACTTCCTTTGTTCAATACACTTTGTCCTTGGAGTCAAATATTCATTTCGTTCATTCTGGAGAAAATATCTGACAAATAGGCAAGTATACATTGCCAATTCTCGTCATTAATAAGGTCTGCTAATTTGGTGTTATGATCCAAAAGGAAAGCTAAGACTTCCAATCTTAATTCGTACAACCGGGAGAGTGCATTCCCACGTGAGAGCCACCCCACTTCTGTGTAGAGAAGCAGGGAACGATGAAGGCTTCCCATATCTTACCACAGTATTGTGAAAAGTCTTAACTTCAACGGCCTTGAATTTATGTAGTTAATGATTTGAATGGATTAGTCCAAAACTTTCTTGAACGAAACAGGTATTTGTTTCGTAGAGAAAGCGTATCTATGGAGAGCACAATGACTGCTACTGCAATTCTTGGCGTTGTCTTTTATTTTCGTTATTGCTCCGACTGTAGGACCCGTCATAGCTTTTGCACCATCTGTGCATACATCTATGCAATTAGACCATGAAACTTCGTTAGTCTTTAAAAATTCATCCAATAGACAGAATATTTCAGCACGTTGTGTTGGCAGGTAGTGGTCTGTACAATAAGACGGGAGGTCCTCCTCAAAACATCCAGAATATTCATAACGGACAAAAGCCAATAAGATCGCTAATCCTGCAACATCAGTGGATTCATCTATCTGCAGAGAAAATGAATTGTGTTGGATGCGGGAAAAAGAGCGTCTTTCACATCATTTTACATGTCAACAATGCATCTCTTGACAGTATTGTTTGATAATGGCACCGAAGATACAAGCTTTACTTCATTTTCGTCTAGCATGGAAGAAACAATATCATTAACACAAGGATTTATGAGATTTTCTGCAATTGTATGAGTTTTGCCTGTTCTTGCCACTCGATAACTAACCAAGAAAGAAACTTTTAATGAATTTTTATTAATTGTTTTTGCATGAGTTTCCATGCAATAGTGAGAAGCAGCTAGTTCAGCACTCTTCCTTAAAAAAAACGATGTATTTAGCCTGGAAATCCGGATGAGTACCTTCAAAATGACGGCGCAGTTTAACTGGAACCATTGAACTATTCGGAAGGACTCGCACACAAATTACACAATGAGCTTTACCCTCCTATGTCTCCATTAAGCCCATTTCTAAATAGCTTTCGTTGTACTTACGCTTCTTGGTTATTCCACTTCCACAGGATATTGCAGCCAATGGAGAGCTTGCAGCTTTTCCGCATAATAAATCCGGCTGTGAAGCTTCTTGTGATTGTTCTTCCTTTGGTCGTCCTCCCTCCTCATTCAATTCAACTGGAAACATCCCTTGTTGTGAAGGCGATGGAGAAACCACACCCTTCTTCAATGATCATGACTTCAGCCATCGATCCATGTTAGAAGTAATAAACTGGTCAAAAGTCGACTTATGAAATAGGCAGTGCACTGACTAAGCAAGTTTAACATTTAATGGTGCCTGGGGCAGCATACATGTGAGAGAACGCTGTGATTGGTCGAAAAAGCATGCTCCGCGTATTGCGTAAAAGGTTTCACGGCATCTAGCGCCGTGAGCCGGCGCACAAACGCCCCCTGTATTGTTGCCAAACAGACGATCAGAGAAGCCGCGTTTTCCAGCGCTAAACTGTGTATGTGTCCTCACTTAGGAACCACAAAGGCTGCTTGAGAATACGACCTGAAGTAAAAGTAAAAATAATGATGAATTTGATTTTCATTCAATAATTTTACTCATTATTTTACATGATTTGCTGAAAGGTGGCCGCGGACCCCGTAGAAAGAGCCGGCGAACCCCTAAGGTGTATAAGAAAGGGTTGCGGGAGAGTATGAGCTTGGTAGTTATAATTAGTGACAGAGAGACTAACTGAGTTCTGCAAAATATTTCAATTAGTAATAGCGAATAGTCTGTTCAAGAATCACAAGAGGAGGAAGCTTACTAGGAAAAGGCCAGGAGCAATTGTGAAATTTCAGTTAGATTACCTCACGGTAGACCAGAGATTCTAAAATCGGTAATTGGATTGTAATGCCACCCAGAGGCAGAAATAGCCTCAGATCACAATTTAGTAATGATGAAGAGAAGTATGACGTTTAAGAGGCTAGTCAGGAAGAATCAATGTTCAAAACAAAGGAATACGGAAATACTAAGGAATGAAGAGATATGCTTGAAGTCCTCTGAGGCTATGGAAATTACGGTAGTGAATAGTTCATTTGAAGAGGAATGGCAACCTCTACAAAGGGCAATTATGGGAGTTGGAGAAACAAAGGTAGGTACAACGAAAGTAACTACGAAGAAACCGTGGGTAACAGAAGAAATACCGCAGTTGATCGTCGACAGAAGGAAGTACAAAAATGTTCAGGGAAATTCAGGAATACAGAAATAAGTCACTTATGAATGAAATAAACAAGAAGTGCAGGGAAGCAAAGGCGAAATAGCTGCATGAAAAATGTGAAGTAATCGAAAAAGAAATAATTGTCGGAAGGAAAGATTCGGCGTAAAGAAAGGTCGAAACACCCTTCGGTGAAATTCAAAGTTAGAGTGGTAACGTTAAGAGTACAATGCGAAATCCACTGTTAAATGAAGAGGAGTGAGAGGATAGATGAAAAGAGTACAGTGAAGACCACAATGAAAGGAAAAATTTATCTGGTGACGTAACAGAAGAGAAAACAAGAGTCGAAGGGGAACAGATAAGGGAGCCAGTATTAGAATCAGATTTTAAAAGGGCTTTGGAAGATTGAAGATCAAATGAGGCAGAAGGTATGGATAACTCTTCACTGCGATTTCTAAAATCGTTAGCATCAAAACGACTATTCACATTGGTATGTAGAATGTATGAGACTGGCGATATACCGTCAGATTTCGGAAGACTTTCCGAAGATAGCAAGAGACTACAAGTGCGAGAATTATCACACAGTCAGTTTAACAGCTCATCCGTCCAAGTTGCTGACACGAATAATATACAGAAGAATGGAAAGGAAAATTGTAGCCCTGTTAGATGACGATCATTTTGGCTTTAGGAAAGGTAAGTGGCATCAGAGTGGCATTTCCGACGTTGCTGTTGATAATGGAAACAATATTAAAGAAAAATCAAGATACATTCATAGGATTGGTCGACCTTTAAAAGCTTTCGACAGTGCAGAGTGGTGCAAGACGTTAGAAATTCTGAGAAAAATAGGGGTAAGCATAGAGAAAGACGGGTAATATACAATACGTGCAAAATCCAAGTGGTAACTATGACTGGAAAACCTATTGTATAATCTGTACATCGAAGAATCAGTGAGGGAAGTAAAAGAAAGGTTCAAGAGTGACATTAAAATTCATGGTAAAAGGATATCAATGATAATATTCGCTGAAAACGTTGTTGTCCTCAGTGAAATTGAAGAAGAACTGCAGAATGTGTTGAATGGAATGAACAGTCTAATTAGTACATAATATAGATTGAGAGTAAATACATCGAAGAAGCTATGACGGAAATTAAAGAAAGGTTCAGAAGTGAAATTAAAATCTGGTGATGGCATTGCTATCCTCAGTGAAAGGGAAGAACGATATATTAAATTGAATGAAGAGTATATGTACTATATACACTGAAAATAAATCGAAGAAAAACGAAAGGAACGAGAAGTAGCAGAAACGAGAATACCGAGAAACCTTACATTCGAATTGGTGATTACAAAGTAGATGAAGATAAGTAATTCTGATACCTAGGGAGCAAAATAAGCCATGACAGACGGAGCAAGGAGAACATAATAAACAGGGCAGCACTGGCAAAAAGTACATTTCTGGCCAAGAGAAGTCTACTAGTATCAAACATAGACCTCAGTCTGTGAAAGTACCACAGTGATAAGGAATACCACTCAATCCACGATAAGAAGATTGATACCAATGGCCATCACTTCGATCATGGACGTTCATGCCACCTTTGTGACCTTCGTTGCTCTTCAAAGACCTTACTGTTACACATCAATGGATTCGTCTCGATAGCTGCTATCAGAAAATAAGTACCAAACTATAGCACCCCATTTAAAAAATAAAACAAAATTTGTCCTTCATATCTTGTAAGTAGGCTGTTTAGGTTTTTTTATTGGTAACGCCGCCGCCACGTAGCGCTCTGTATGAAAATCACTGGCTGTGCCGTTTGCAGTCTGTGGCTGGTTGGCATTGTTGTAATACTCGCCATTGTAGTGTTGGGCAGCGGCAGCTGGATGCTAACAGCGCGTAGCGTTGTGCAGTTGGAGGTGAGCCGCCAGCGGTGGTGGACGTGGGGAGAGAGATGGCGGAGTTTTGAAATTTGTAAGAATTGGTGTCGTGAACTGATATATATATATATATTGCTGTATTGCAATAGTTCGAGTAACGAAGATTTTTGTGAGGTAAATGATTTGTGAAACATATAGGTTAATGTTAGTCAGGGCCATTCTCTTGTAGGGATTATTGAAAGTCAGATTGCGTTGCGCTAAAAACTATTGTGTGTCACTTTAAGCACAGTCGTGTATAATTTTTCTAAGGGGACGTTTCAATCTCTTTAAGTAACCCCACCTAGCAACAAAAAACGAGCGTCATATTATGGCCCCCGTTGTTCCATGCAACATTTGTCCCGGAATTACTCTTTGCTGGTAATAGTTAGTGACTCACCCTGTGTATTGGGAGCCCAATGTCAGAATACCCAGACTATTCAACAGGCGTCGACAGGAGATTCGCAAACATTTACTACCCGGACCGCACGTTTCTGAGCCAGAAATGCCGTTTGAGATTGGGAACAGTTACCCGAAAATATGATACCTTATCTCGTAAGTAAATAACAATAGGTAAAGCAGAGTACTTTTCGTGCCGAACGATCAGTTATTGCACATACCGTTCTAAAAGTAAAAATGTCAGCATTAAGTCTGGACAAGACCCTGAACGTGGGCTTTTCGCGACAGTTTAATATCTGTTTGTACACCTAGAAATTTGTTCAGTTTCACTAGTCATATGCCCATTCTATGAAATTAAAACGTTAGGTTTTTTTTTGAATTGTGTGTTATAAACTGTAAAAACTGCGTCTTACTATAATTTAGCGTTAGTTTATTTTCTACAAGCCAGGAACTTATATCATGAACTAGCCTATTTGAAACAGTGCCAGTTTCGCACACAGCTACCAAGCTACCGTCATTAACAAACAGTAATATTTTAGAATCAGCTGTAATACTGGAGGGCACCCATCCTTGGGACATCCCCCATTTAACTCGCCCCACTCGACCCCACCTCATAGCCGTTCTCAGTACTGTGGAGAATGACCTTTTGCCGCCTGTTATTAAAATAAGAAGTGAACCAATTGAGAGCTACTTCCAGTATCCCACGATGGTCGCACTTTTGGAGCAATATTTTGTGGCCAACACAATCAAACGCCTTAGTTGATTCAAAAGAGAAGCCTAGCGCTCGAAAGCTTTTGTTTCACCGTCCAGTACCTCACAGAGAAAAGAGAATATAGCACTTTCAGTTGTTAAAACACTTCTAAAACCAAACAGTACATTTGATAGCAAATTATGTGAAATAAAATGATCAATTATCCTTACATACACACCTTTTTCAATAACTTCAGCAAACGCTGATGGCATAGAAATAGGTTTCAAATTACCTACAATATCCCTTTCTCTCATTTAAAAATTGTCTTTAGTACTGAGTACTTTAATTGTTCATTAAACTGACCTTTCTGAAAGGAAAAATTACAAATACGGCTAAATACAGGGCTAACATGTGCAGCACAGTACTTTAATATTCTGCTAGAGAGTTCTTAGTCTTCAGTGATTTAATTATTGACTCAATCCCCCTCTTGTCTGTATCACAGACGAGTGTTTCAGATCTCAGTTTCAGAAAGGTATTTTCCTTGCAGAAACGAAGTTTTTATTTAATTCACCAGCAGTGTTCAGAAAGTGATTGTGAAATAATGTACTTATATCTGACTTATCAGTAGAGAAGCGTTTTTACTACATACTGACTTTATATCGTCGATCTTGTGCTGCTGACCAGACACTTCCTTCACGACTGACCGTATGGTTGTAATTTAATCCTGTGAATTAGCCATTTTATTTGGGTACCACAAAAACATTTTTAAGGACCTTAAAGTACTGTTTGTAATGGGCTACTGTAGCTCGGCTGTGACTATTTCTAACATTTAAATATAATTACCACTTTGTTCTGCATAGTATCCTTAGGCTACTAGTCAGCCACCCAGGCTGCGTTTTACTGTTAGTGTCCTGTGTAGAACATTCTAATGGAAAGCAGCTTTCAAAGAGCATGAGAAATGTATTAAGGAAAGCATTATATTTGTCATGTGGGTTATCAGCACTATAAACGTCCTCCCACTCTAGTTCCTTGACGAGCTTAAAAAAACCTCTCTATTGCCTTTGTATTAGCTTTTCTACATAGTTAGTAACTATATCTAACATTTATTTGATAACAAAATCCTTTTAATGTTAAAATTTGTGCATCATGGTCTGAAATGCCATTCACACTTTCACTAACAGAATGTCCATCTAGTAATGAAGAATGAATAAAATTATGGTCTATGGCTGCACCCTGTTTGGAAAAAAGACCTGAGTCCAAACAAGGCCCCCAGAGTAGACAACATTCCATTAAAACTACTGACGGCCTTGGGAGAGCCAGTCCTGACAAAACTCTACTATCTGGTGAGCAAGATGTATGATAATTTCAATCCCAAAGAAAGCAGGTGCTGACAGATGTGAAAATTACGGAACTATCAGTTTAATAAGTCACGGATGCAAAATACTAACGCGATTTCTTTAAAGACGAATGGAAAAACTGGTAGAAGCCGACCTCGGGGAAAATCGGTTTGGATTCCGTGGAAATATTGTAACACGTGAGGCAATACTGACCCTACGACTTATCTTAGAAGCTAGATTAAGGAAAGGCAAACCTACGTTTCTAGCATTTGTAGACTTAGAGAAAGCTTTTGACAATGTTGACTGGAATACTCTCTTTCAAATTCTGAAGGTGGCAGGGATAAAATACGGGGAACGAAAGGCTATTTACAATTTGTACAGAAACCAGATGGCAGTTATAAGAGTCGAGGGGCATGAAAGGAAAGCAGTGGTTGGGGAGGGAGTGAGACAGGGCTAGCCTATCCCCGATGTTATTCAATATGTATACTGAGCAAGCAGTGAAGAAAACAAAAGAAAAATTCGGAGAAGGTATTAAAATCCATGGAGCAGAAATAAAAACTTTGAGGTTCGCCGATGACATTGTAATTCTGTCAGAGACAGCAAAGGACTTAGAAGAGCAGTTGAATGGAATGGATAGTGTCTTGAAAAAGGAATATAAGATGAACATCAACAAAAGCAAAACGACGATAACGGAATGTAGTCGAAATAAGTCGGGTGATGCTGAGGGAATTAGATTAGGAAATGAGGCACTTAAAATAGTAAAGGAGTTTTGCTATTTGGGGAACAAAATAACTGATGATGATCAAAGTAGAGAAGATATAAAATGTAGACTGGCAATGGCATGGAAAGCGTTTCTGAAGAGGAGACATTTGTTAACATAGAGTATTGATTTAAGTGTCAGGAATCGTTTCTGAAAGTATTTGTATGGAGTGTAGCCATGTATGGAAGTGAAACACGAACGATAACTAGTTTGAACAAGAAGAGAATAGAAGCTTTCTAAATGTGGTGCTACAGAAGAATGCTGAAGATTAATTGGGTACATCACATAACTAATAAGGAGGTACTGAATAGAATTGGGGAGAAGAGAAATTTGTGGCACAACTTGACTAGAAGAAGGGATCGGTTGGGAGGACATATTCTGAGGCATCAATGGATCACCAATTTAGTATTGGAGGGTAAGAATCGTAGAGGGAGACCGAGAGATGAATACACTAAACAGATTCAGAAGAATGTTGGTTGCAGTAGGTACTGGAAGCTGAAGAACCTTGCACAGGATAGAGTAGCATGGAGAGCTGCATCAAACCAGTCTCAGGACTGAAGGCCACAACAACAACAACCCGTATCCTATATCCTGAAATGTGTTCGGAAAGAGTAGTTTACAATCTTAATTCTTTGATTTTCCACCTCTAGGAAATACTTGAATGACCTTAATTTCTGATTTCAAGGACCATTTCACTGCCGTCTCCTTTGCACACTGAATTATTGCACTGTTCCCCGAAGATAAGTATTTTGTTGTGATTGGTCTCCTAGGTTTCAGAAAGACTCCAACAATTTCCTGAACTGCTGTTCTGTTGTTCATGCACAGCGTTTTAATCAAATCAAGTGCCTCTGAGGACTATGGGACTCAACAGCTGAGGTCATCAGTCCCATAGAACTTAGAACTACTTAAACCTAACTCACCTAAGGACATCACACACATCCATGCCCGAGGCAGGATTCAACCTGCGGCCGTAGCGATCCCGCGGTTCCAGACTGAAGCGCCTAGAACCGATCGCCCGCCCTGGCCAGCGCGTTTCAATCGACATGTGCATGTCCTGTTGGTAAAAACGTTTCCTTTAATCAATTGTCTTTTCCTAGTTATTTACTCTTGTCTTGTATTTCGAAGAGTTTACCTTTTGTTGATCCTCCTGGTCTCCACATTTCACATACGTTTTCTTCCCTCTGCTTTAATGTTGACTAACCATGTTCTGCGATTTCCTCTCTCAGCCATATAACAAATAATCTGATAAAAATAGCTATTACGAACACCAAAAGCGTAATTTGATACAATAAGTGTATCATACTGCATGAGCGGTGTCATAGCAGGTTAGGTTGTTGTCAAACCACGTACGCAGATGCTGTAAGTGATAAAAACATGGACTATGTTTCGCAGTACGTATTGAATTACATTAGTTCACCTTCATTTTCTTCTGGATAGTTGTCTCTGTCCATAGTATTGATTATTTAGTATAATGGAAATACAAAACTTTGAAAACGGCTTGCAGTGTGAACTTGCTTCACTTGTCGTCTGAAATAATACATAGCTGATCCACTTGACAAGTTAAGTCCTGCCATCTGTATAACAATACCTCCACTAACAGTTAATTAGTTCAAAAATTATCACGTCGCGCACTCAAAGTACGAACTTTCTATTGCACAACTAAAAGGTCTTTAATGTGGCAGGTATTGCTACATAGTCACTGAAAAAATTAACAATAATATCACTTATCTTGTATTTGCAATCCAACGACGATCTCGCTCTGGCTTTGGCTCGTAATTAAAATTGTTGTCTAGGTAGCATGACTATCGCTGTTGGTGAGAAAGGCACTCGGATGTTAACTACGCCGACTTGAAGAACTTACGAAGATAATCTTTCAGGATTAATTTGGTGATTTATGTTTTTCATTGCAATGTGCTTCATACTTTTTTTAAACAGTGGTCACTTGAAAATAATTCTTGACACTCACTTGTCACAAAAATTCACATTTATTAAACATTTTATACTTTCGCATGTTCAAAACATTACTTCATCATACAATTTTGCAGCCGTTACTGCTCTTAATAAAACTCACAACATTTTTCATTGTCCACAACTCAGACTCATCTTTTCATTTCCAGCACAAAGTCAAGACTGTTCATATTCAACACAAAAACTTGACTACTCTGTATGCTTCCGCGCCAAAAGTCACAAACCAGCATCAAAGATAACAATATGTACAAAGATATTCACACTAGATATTATATCGATTTCAACATCTCAAAATATCGACGTACATACATATATAAATGAAACCAAATTTGAATAGAGTGAAAAATAGGAGACACTACGTAGAAAAATTCATTAATCTACGGTATCGAAAAATAGGTTTGGAGGGGTTGATGGTTTCGCAAATAAAGAACTATTACACCTGGCACCGTACGGCTCAACTAGGGAGTTCATTCATTAGCTCGCGGAAAAGATCCCGTAATGCAGAGTGTACTACGCCTCTGTTCTCAAAACCAATTTTTGTCGACTTACGCCACTTGTACCCTGATCACCTCGTGTAAGAGTAGATACTTGGCACGTGGCGCTGTTGAAACTGACGAAAATCTAGGTTAGTCTTGGCGTCTGTTATGAAAGGAGTGGGGCGGGTTTTGGCTAGCACCTCGTGCTTTAGAGTAGCGCCATTAATACCCGGCGGTGGTCTCGCCTCGCCTCGCGGCGCTAACACGGCCTGCAAATAGCGGCCTCCCATCTCCCACCTCCCACACCACACCAGGCCACGGCACAGCTGAGACCAGCGCGGCGGCCGGCGGTCTCCAAACACGCCGCTCGCCTACGCACACATTAAACAAGCGGCCGAGCCCACCGGAAAGTCGCGCTAGCACGACCGTGCCGTGCCTTCCGTACACCCCGCCTCCCTCCGCTAAGCACCAGACCGACTCGCATCACCAACCAACAAACGTTTACGTCCCATCCTCGCATTCAACCGTTCGCAAACTGATATTGAAAATCTATGTACACTATTGGCCATTAAAATTGCTACACCAAGAAGAAATGCAGATGATAAACGGGTATTCATTGGACAAATATATTGTACTAGAACGGACATGTGATTACATTTTCATGCAGTTTGGGTGCATAGGCCATGACAAAAAAAGTACAAAGAACAACCACCTCTGGCCGTAATAACGGCCTTCATACGCCTGGACATTGGTCAAACAGAGCTTGGATGGCGTGTACAGGTACAGCTGCCCATGCAGCTTCAACACGATAGCACAGTTGATCAAAGGTAATGACTGGTGTATTGTGTCGAGCCAGTTGCTCGGCCACTATTGACCAGACGGTTTCAATTGATGAGAGATCTGGAGAAAGTGCTGGCCACGGCAGCAGTCGAACTTTTTCTGTATCCAGAAAAGCCCGTACGGAACTTGCAACATGCGATCGTGCATTATCCTGCTGAAATGTAGGGTTTCGCAGGGATCGAATGAAGAGTAGAGCCACGCGTCGTAACACATCTGAAATGTAACGTCCACTGTTCAAAGTGCCGTCAACGTGAACTAGAGGTGACCGAGACGTGTAACCAATGGCACCCCATACCATAGCGCTCGGTTATACGACAGTATGGCGATAACGAATACACGATTCGAATGTGCGTTCACCGCGATGCCGCCAAACACGGATGAGACCATTATGATGCTGTAAACAGAACCTGGATTCGTCCGAAAAAATGTTTTGCCATTCGTGCACCCAGGTTCGTCGTTGAGTACACCACCGCAGCCGCTCCTGTCTGTGATGCAGCGCCAAGCTAACCGCAGCCGTGGTCTCCGAGCTGATAGTCCATGCTGCTGCAAACGTCGTCGAACTGTTCGTGCAGATGGTTGTTGTCTTGCAAGCGTTCCCATCTGTTGACTCAGGGATCGAGACGTGGCTGCACGATCCGTTACAGCCATGCAGATAAGATGCTCTCACCTCGACTGCTAGTGATACGAGGCCGTTGGAATCCAGCACGGCTTTCCCTGTTATCCTCCTGATCCCACCGATTCCATATCCTGCTAACAGTCAGTGGATCTCGGCCAACGCGATCATCAATGTCGCTATACGATAAACCGCAATCGCGATAGTCTCCAATCCGACCTTTATCGAAGTAGGAAACGCGATGTTACGCATTTCTCCTCCTCACACGACGCATCACTACCACGTTTCACCAGTCAACGCCGGTCAACTGCTGTTTGTGTATGAGAAATCGGTTGGAAACTTTCCTCATATCAGCAAGTTGTAGGTGTCACCACCGGCGCCAACCGTGTGTGAATGCTCTGGAAAGCTAATCATTTGCATATCACAGCATCTCCTTCCTGTAGGTTAAATTTCGTGTCTGTAGCACGTTATCTCCGTGGTGTAGCAATTTTAAAAGCCAGTAGTGTATCTACATCTCTTCCACATAAATACTCTGCAAGTCACCGGACGGTGTGTAGCGGAGGTTACCTCGTACCACTACGAGCCATTTCGTTGATGTGCCACTCGATAGCACACTGGACTCGCATTCGAGAGGATAACGTTTCAAACCCGCGTCCGGGCGTCCTGCTTAAGATTTTTCGCGATTTCCCTAAATCGCTTCAGGAAAATGCCGGGATTTGAAAGGGCACGTCAGACGTCCTTCCCCATCCTTCCCTAATCCGGTGGTTTGGTCCCCTCCCCCAAATGAACCAACCAACCAACTACTCGAAAATAGAGCGAAGGAAAAACGACTGTCCATATGGGTCTGTACAAACCCTAGTTTAATGTGTTTTATTTTCGTAGTCCTTACGTGCAGTGTACGTTAGAGGTGGTAGAATCGTTTTGCAGTCAGCTTCATATGCTGGTTCTCCAAATTTTATCAATAGTGTTCCTCAAAAAACCTATACCTCCTTCCCTCTTGGGATTTCTCTCAGTTACTGAAGCATGTCCGTAACACTTGCGTGTTGTTCCTACGTACCAGTAACAAATCTAGCAGCCCGCCTCTGAATTGCTTCGATGTCCTCATTTAATCCGACCTAGTACGGATCTCAAACACTTAAACAGTACTTAAAAATAGGTCGCACTAGCGTTTCATAAGGGGTTCTCCTTTACAGATGAACCACACTGTCCTAAAATTTTCCCAATAAATCGGACCATTCACCTTCGCAACCACAATTTTCACATGCTCATTCCATTTCATATCGCTTTGCAACGTTATGCCCAAATGCTTAAACGACGTGACTGTATCAAGCAGGATAGTACTAACGCTGTATCCTAACATTAGCCGTTCAGTGTTCCTACTCATACACATTAACTTACATTTTTTTACATTTAGAGCCTGTTGTCGTCTAGAAATTTGGTTTACAGTCACTCAACTTCGACACCTCAATGTACACCACAGCATCATCAGCGAACAACCGCAAACTGATGCCCACACTGTCCTCCAAATCGATTATGTATATAGGTGGTGACGACTCGCCGTCGAGGAAAACATACTGCGTCCTGCTACTTAAGATGCTTTGGAGCCGCCAACATATCTGGGAACCTATTCCACACGCTCAGACCTTCTTTAACGGCCTGCAGTGGATCTCCGTGTAACACGCTTTCCAGAAATCTAGCAACTTGGAATGTGCCTGTTGCTTTTCATCCTTAGTTCGCAATATATCATGTGAGGAAAGGGCAAGCTGAATTTCGCACTAGCGATGCTTTCTAAAATCACGCTTATTCGTGTTATTCGTGGACATAGCATTCTCGGGATCAAGAAAATTTTTTATATTACAAATAAGAATGTGTTCAAGGATTCTGCAGCAAACCGATGTTAGCGATATGGACACTGAAATGAGGAATGAAAATTTGTAACAAAAGCTGGGATTCGAAACTGGGACTTCTGCTGACAAGGCGGATGAGCTAGCTACTACGCCAACCTGCCACCGTCGATTTGAAAAACTGCACGACTATCCTAGCACCCCTCACTCCTTAATACAAATTTTCATTCGTCGCTTCTATCTGCATATGTATATCATAGATGTTCTGAGACTTGAAAAGGTCACTGAAACCATATACACTCCTGGAAATGGAAAAAAGAACACATTGACACCGGTGTGTCAGACCCACCATACTTGCTCCGGACACTGCGAGAGGGCTGTACAAGCAATGATCACACGCACGGCACAGCGGACACACCAGGAACCGCGGTGTTGGCCGTCGAATGGCGCTAGCTGCGCAGCATTTGTGCACCGCCGCCGTCAGTGTCAGCCAGTTTGCCGTGGCATACGCAGTCTTTAACACTGGTAGCATGCCGCGACAGCGTGGACGTGAACCGTATGTGCAGTTGACGGACTTTGAGCGAGGGCGTATAGTGGGCATGCGGGAGGCCGGGTGGACATACCGCCGAATTGCTCAACACGTGGGGAGTGAGGTCTCCACAGTACATCGATGTTGTCGCCAGTGGTCGGCGGCAGGTGCACGTGCCCGTCGACCTGGGACCGGACCGCAGCGACGCACGGATGCACGCCAAGACCGTAGGATCCTACTCAGTGCCGTAGGGGACTGCACCGCCACTTCCCAGCAAATTAGGGACACTGTTGCTCCTGGGGTATCGGCGAGGACCATTCGCAACCGTCTCCATGAAGCTGGCTACGGTCCCGCACACCGTTAGGCCGTCTTCCGCTCACGCCCCAACATCGTGCAGCCCGCCTCCAGTGGTGTCGCGACAGGCGTGAATGGAGGGACGAATGGAGACGTGTCGTCTTCAGCGATGAGAGTCGCTTCTGCCTTGGTGCCAATGATGGTCGTATGCGTGTTTGGCGCCGTGCAGGTGAGCGCCACAATCAGGACTGCATACGACCGAGGCACACAGGGCCAACACCCGGCATCATGGTGTGGGGAGCGATCTCCTACACTGGCCGTACACCTCTGGTGATCGTCGAGGGGACACTGAATAGTGCACGGTACATCCAAACCGTCATCGAACCCATCGTTCTACCATTCCTAGACCGGCAAGGGAACTTGCTGTTCCAACAGGACAATGCACGTCCGCATGTATCCCGTGCCACCCAACGTGCTCTAGAAGGTGTAAGTCAACTACCCTGGCCAGCAAGATCTCCGGATCTGTCCCCCATTGAGCATGTTTGGGACTGGACGAAGCGTCGTCTCACGCGGTCTGCACGTCCAGCACGAACGCTGGTCCAATTGTGGCGCCAGGTGGAAATGGCATGGCAAGCCGTTCCACAGGACTTCATCCAGCATCTCAACGATCGTCTCCATGGGAGAATAGCAGCCTGCATTGCTGCGAAAGGTGGATATACACTGTACTAGTGCCGGCATTGTGCATGCTCTGTTGCCTGTGTCTATGTGCCTGTGGTTCTGTCAGTGTGATCATGTGATGTATCTGACCCCAGGAATGTGTCAATAAAGTTTCCCCTTCCTGGGACAATGAATTCACGGTGTTCTTATTTCAATTTCCAGGAGTGTAGTTTCAGTTGATTAAAGCACCTGTGGCTTGGTTTCAGGCAAGATAATCCGTCTCGTTCGATGCTGAGCTGCTGTTTCAATACAGCCTCTGCAATACTGTTCGAATTTAGGGGGAATAGCAAGTGGGCTGAAGTGTGAGTGGGAATTTGGTTTGACGTGGGAGACGTGCTATTGTAGTCCCTGCAGTTATGCAGACCCGCTGTGCCAAGGTGGCGTAGTAGTTAGCACATCTAACTACGAGGGTAAGTCAATTATTATCCACAGTTTAGTTATATTTTTGTTTATTTTGATAGTACTGCCTTTTTTACTTTGATGGCGCATGCTTTGTTTATTTGCTGTTATATCTTTGCAATTTTCAAGTTGCTAGGTTAGTTTCGTTATCGCTGCCGTGCTGTTAATTTCTGCCTGCTGTCTATTTGCACCAAAGAAGAGCAATGTTCAGTGATCCGTATTTTGTGGTCGGTAGGCGTACCAGGGGCAGAGATTCATCGAAGACTTTCGGTACAGTACGGAAAGTGTTTTGTCACAACAGACTGTCTACGAATGGATTGAAAATTTTCGAAATAGTCGTGTTACGCACGATGAAGGAGCCGGACGACCCTTTACCACCACAAATGAGGAAACCATTGAGCGTTCAAGTGAAATGATTCTCTTAGACAGACGATTGACTATTGACGAAGTGGCACATCGTCTGCAAACTAGTCACGTTTCTGCGTACGAAATTGTCCACAACAGACTTGGGTTTCATAACGTTTGTGCAAGATTAGTCCCAAAACAACTCACACATTTGCGTAAAACGCACTTGGACATCTTAAAAAACATTTGGATCGTTATGGTAACGAAGGGGAAACTTCTTATACAGGATCGTTACTGGTGACGAAACACGGATCCATCATTACGAGCCGGAGAGTAAACGGTTGAGTATCAAATGGAAACATCCAAGCCGGCCGGGGTGACCGAGCGGTTCTAGGCGCGATCACTACGGTCGCAGGTTCGAATCCTGCCTCGGGCATGGATGTTTGTACTGTCCTTAGGTTAGTTAGGTTTAAGTACTTCTGAGTTCTAGGGGACTGATGACCTCAGAAGTTAAGTACCATAGAGCTCAGAGCCATTTGAACCATTCTTGAAACATCCAAATTCGACGTGAAAGAAGAAGTTCAAGACCCAAGCGTCCGCAGGAAAACTGATGCTTACGGTATTTTGGGTCGCACAAGATCCAGTACGGGAACATTATGACGAAAGGGACACAACAATAAACAGTGTACCTTACAATGAGATGCTTACTGCGAGGCTAAAATCTGCAATTCGAAGCAAACGCCAGGATTTCAGTCAAAAAGTGTTGTGTTGTTGCACAATGCCCGTCCGCATTCTGCTGCCCGCCGTGCTGAAACGCTGCTGCAGGAACTCAATTTTGAAGTATTGAATCATCCTCCATGTTGTCCCGATCTTGTCCCTTCTGACTATCATTTGTTTGGTCCACTCAAACAGGCATTAAGAGGCCGTCGATTTGCCTCGGACGAAGCAGTGAAAGAAGCGGTGCATTCCTGGCTCGCAGCTCAATCAAGAACCTTCTTTTTATGAGGGCATCAGGAAGCTTGTATAAAGATGGGCCAAGTGCGTTGAAACTCAAGGAGACTATGTCGAATAATGATGTTCTTGTAAGTTTCCTATTTGATCACAATAAAATTTTATAACTACTTTGCGGACAATAATTGACTTACCCCCGTAGTTAGTAGGAGACCAGGGCTCCAGTCCTGGCCTTGGTATAGATTTTCTTTCGTTGTAGTCAGCATGTATACATCGTAGAACTATATAGTTTCATCTGATATTGAAAGGTTTCTGGTTAATAAAACCCAGCATGACGTTCTTCAACGGACTGAAGTCGTCAGGCGTGAAAATATCTTCCAGTGTCTGTGTTATTGTTCGTTCTTCAACGGACTGAAGTCGTCAGGCGTGAAAATATCTTCTAGTGTCTGTGCTATTGTTATGCTCTTTAGTACGAAGACAGGTTTGATGCAACGTTCCAACCTAGCTATGTAAGCCTCTTCATCTTTGCATAGTTATTCACCCTACTATATTCAACCTTTGGTCCCCTGCAACAATTTTTACCCTCCACTCCTTCCATATTGACCTTTTCCTCCTAAAATGATTCACCACCTCTTCATTAGTAATCCGATTTATCCGATTATTCTTCTGCGTTTTTCTGTAGCACTATATTTCAAAAGTTTCTACTGTCTTCGTATCTGAACCGTTTGTTGTAGACGTTTCACGTCCGTATAACGGTACACTTTCTAACATTTAAATTTATATTAAATGTTGACATTGTTTTTCTGAGAAGCTTCTTCGTGTTGCCAGTCCCAGTTTAGTCTTCCCTAATTCAGCCATAGTAACTTATTTTGCTGCCCAAGTCGCAAAATCATCTACAACTTTCACTATCTCATTTGCCAATCTAATTACCTTTGCACTAGCTGCTTTAATTCAAAATTCGTTTACTCTTTCCAAGACGCTATCCATTCCGTTCAAATGCTTTTGTGACTTTCTTTAGCGTCTCCGACAGTATTACAGTATCATCGGCGAACCTCAAAGCTTTTATTCCTTCTTTCTGAACTTTAATTCCCTTTATAAATTTCTCCTTAGTTTTCTTCACATATTGCTTAATGTACCATTGATTTCTTCTTGTTTTCATCGCTTCGTGCTTAATGTGCATATTCAGTAACCTTGGAGATAGGTTATAACGGCATCCGTCTCCCTTCATAACCACCGCTTTCTTTTCGAGCCCTTCGACTATTATATCTGCAATCTGGTATCTTCACAACCTTACTCTTCCCGTATTTTATCGCTGCTATCTGTTTAATTTCAGAGTGAGAATTCCAGTCAACTGTGTCAAAACGTTTCTTTAAACCTGCAAGTTCTGTAAACGTTGATTTGCCTCTCCTCAAGCTATCTTCTAAGACAAGTCATACAGCCTGTAAAGCTTCGCGTGTTCCTAAAGTTCAGAGGACGGCTTCCACCCACTTTTTCCCACTCTTCTGTGAAAAATATTATTCAACCATGGCTTGTTAAACTGACCATTCGGTAATAATACCATCCAGCACTTGACTTCTTTGGTATTGAAACTATTAAGCTCTTCTTGAAGTCTAAGTGTACTTCGCCTGAGCCTTTAATAATGGCATTTTCGTTGTTTTGAATGCCTTCTTGACTGACATCTACTCACTATGTCCTGTCTCACAGATAACTAACGTTCACCACCGCTACAGCGCGTGTTCAAAGCAAACCTGATTTGCATCTGCATAATGGCTAGTGGCGCCACTCTTATGCGACTGGCACGAAATTTAAATAGACGTAGTCTATCAAATGTACAAACACGTCTACCAACTTTTACTTAACTCGCACAACTTCTTATTGGTGCTGGAATTTTTTTCCCGTCAGTGCGTGATGAATGGAAGTCCCCCGCCAGTGTGAAAACGATGCCATGGCCATCAAGTGGTGAAGGGCAGAACTTGGTATCATCCATACATTTTACAGTCGTAAAGCTGCCGGCTGCATATGTAAACGTAAGTTTGCATCTCTTCAATTATTTCACATGTCATATTCCTCTTCTGGTGCTGGGAGGCGGGCGCTAACTACCATCAACCTACAAAAAAAACCTTCAGTGCAAGATGTGTCCGATATTGAGCTGATAAGAGTAGATTTTTTGGTAAAGGTTTGATGATTAATGGATGTGAAGAGAAACACGGGAAGAGGTCACACAGAGAATGTAACAAACGACAGTAGATTGTTCTGAACTCCATTCCAGCCATATTGAGCACTCCGTATACAGCCGCTGGCAGGTGCTGTAGTTCCTACAAAGAAGGCCTGACGCTGAAGATGGGCCAAGGCCCCAAAAGTCCCTTAGATGGTCTGCTATGAACAGCGAACAGTTTCAAAGGCGCAAAAAATTTGTAAATTTGTGGTACGATCTTATGGAACCAAACTGCTGAGGTCATCGGTCCGTAAGCTTACGCACTACTTAATCTAACTTAAACTATCTCACTAACTCAAGCTAAGGACAACACACAAACACATGCCCGAGGGAAGACTCGAACCTCCGACGGAGGGAGCAGCCCGGGCGAGACAAGACGCCTCAGATAGCGCGGCTACCACGCGCGGCTTTCAAAGGGGCCTTGGCTGTCATTGAGGTAGTAGGCTTAAGCGGGTTTGGTTATAACAAGTCTTCCTTTCACTTATAAGAGAAACATGAAGTCTCATTTAAGTGTGCAACTACAAGACAGTAACTTCACTTATGAATAAGCAACAACAATTCATGGTTTCCCGACTCTCTTTTAAGTGCTGCAAGAGATGTGTCGTAACAGTTTGTTAAGAGCTAAATGCAGTTTATTACGTTAGCATGAGCCCGAATTGTAGCACTTCGTTGTTTCGTAAACAAGAAAAATGACAGCATCGGTCGTAAGAGGCACGAAATCATTTATTATAGCAAATCGTTTTCAGTCACTGTCTGACCATCTTCAGGGCACATAATAAAGTCTTGAAGACTCACGTTATAAAAGCACCTATTAGAACTTCAACATGGCATCAATACAGAAGAACATCGCAGTAATAAAACATGTTACAACTTCAACATTTAGAAATTTGCGGTAAGAACTTATGGGACCAAACTGCTGAGGTCATCGGTCCTAAGCTTACGAACTACTTAATCTAACTTAAACTTACGCTAAGGACAACACATACACACATGTCCGAGGGAGGACTCGAACCTCCGACGGGGGGAAGTCGCGCGGACCGTGACAACGCCCTCCAGACCGCGCGGCTACAACTTCAACATGGGGTCAGTACAGACGAACATAGTGGCTAACGAACCAATTTTGTTGTTTAGTGCTCCAATTTGCTTTTAAATGAAATGTATTTAGCATCACATGATTCTTCCGACATCTGGTAAACTATATTATTACCATTTCGTGCCATATGCTGTATGCAGGTGAGTCCTGATATCTGACTGCGTTATGATGTCACCAAAATTTAAGCTGTTTTACATTTTACACCAAGACAAAATAAAAACATTTCAAACAATAGTCAAAATTACAGTACCGTAAAAAAAGAAAAGGACAGTGATGTATCCCTTCTGAAAATATAAGTGTTGTTATTGAAAGTCCCTACACAAAACATCTACATACCAGCGTAACGTAATATTACTTTCTTTCCCGAATTTATTGGTGCAACTCTTCACGCTTTACTGTGTAGACTAATAAATAGTGTATGCGTGCACCAATAAATGTGTTATGTTCGATATGTGTCCTTACAAGCCACAATACACGTCAGGCTCTTACCACCGCAATGGCGTCCATCCGAAGGTTTAAATTAACCCGCGCCTGCAGCCCCCTCGGGAAGTCCAGTTATTTTTACAAATTTTAAATCGGGCAGACAGATCAGCTAGCATCACAGCCACGAGATATGTCTCCAAAAGTCAATTAAATATGGAATAGGCAACATTTGTGCCTTCTGATAACTTCCATGGCATTTCTGCTTAAATCGGTTAAGTCATGTGAAAGTGACGATATTTAATTACTTAACGTTGCTCTCTAAATTTTAATGAGAACTCTATGCAGCGGCTCCTAAGCAAAATTACCGCATTGCTAGTCAAGTCATATGCCTGTATATACTTAGTGCAACCGGTATGAAATAGATGTGTGGCTGTAGTTGGAGTCACGAACGATGGAGTTTGATTTTAGACTTGTTCTGCACACCTACAACAAGCATTCTCCGATAGCCAATAAGTGTTCGGCAGTCACTCTGCTGTGAAAGTCATACCCATTGCGAGCCCGTAAAACTTAGTCGTAGCGAGCTATTTAGTGTCTTTTTATACTTTTTGTTGCTTGTCGTCATCGCTGATGGTGTTGGTAAGTGACAAATTCCATGTAAGCAAGCAAGAGATGTAATTTGCTGAATACACGATTTGTTCAAGCACATATCACGTGTATGCACGTACTGCTAGTGTCTCTTGGAACATCAGAATCCTCGACCTGCGCGAAAAGCAGTCGTTTGTGAATCAGACTGTAGTTGTTACCAACGTCTTGAATAGTGCCTCACCTGCAATAAAATGCAAGCTGTGACCTGTAGATCTTCAGCTCTGGAATTTAGACCCCGTTCGTCGAAGTAGTCAGGCGTGTTAATTTTGTGACCTCAGAGCTTTCATGTGCTGAAAATACTAAGGGCAAAGTAACTGCTTGTGCAGAGTTATCCACGCAAGTGCGTGGTTTGTTCCTCTAGCTGTTTGAGTTCTCTTCATACTTCCGCTCGTCACAACATCAGCTAGTCTATATCCGGTGTGCGAACTGCTTAAGGTCTACCGTTATCGCCAATGCTTGTTGTGAAAGATTCTTTAAGTTGATGGCATATCCTGCTGAACATGGTCTTAGGTAATGTCGTCTGGTGTACCGCAAACACGTCTGTCAATTAACACTGTAGGCTAAACCATAGCAGATGTCGGTCGTAGGTTCGAATCCTGCCTCGGGCATGGATGTGTGTGATGTCCTTAGGTTAGTTAGGATTAGGTAGTTCTAAGTTCTAGGGGACTGATGACCTCAGAAGTTAATTCCCATAGTGCTCAGAGCCATTTGAACCATAGCAGATGTAACGGTGCTGTTGTGATACAACCACTGTGGAGGACTGGGCAGCTGAACTTCCGGTCTATCAGGATGGCGTTCTACTCTCCCACCCACGCGTTGTGGCTTCTCTAGGCTGGTGGGGAATACAGAAATCTCGCGCAAGCGGAGGAGGCGGAAACAAAATACAATTTAGGAAACATTTTTATTAACCATCAAGCTACGGTAGACACAGACGTGTGCCATCGTCCAGCATTCGATCCACGGCGTTTCACAGTGGTGCAGCGCCGGCGCTCGTCAATATTGACCTGGCGGGACTCCATTCTTGCAGGCCAGAGCGACAAGCGGCGGTGGGTAGGCGAAGGTTTCACTGGATTCCAAGGTTAACCCTGCAGCATCGAACCTCGGACGCGAATGACTGCGGCGGTGGGTAGGCGAAGGTTTCACTGGATTCCAAGGTTAACCCTGCAGCATCGAACCTCGGACGCGAATGACTGCGGCTGGCAGCTGGCTGGGCCTGACATGTATTTACGCTGGACTCTGGAACCAATGTCTTTCTGGCCACTTCGCTGCTGGTAGACCATCGGACTTGCCTATTTGTACGATGGCTAGTCGGAAAGTAAGGTCCGATGGGTCGCGAAATGAAAACGACAGTGCAAATCTGATGAAATATTACGCACATATGTTGGTCAGTGTCTCTAGTATGCCTGTCGATAATGTCATGCCACCCTTTCCAGTTATGAGTACACAGTGAGCACGTAAAGATGTCCAGAACAATAGTGTCTACCGCCAAGTACGGGAGTCCGTTGCGGGGTTTCGCCTGATTTCATGCAACTCCACATAATGTGCCTGACATGCAATTCCTTCTTCACGATAATTCTCGGTTGCATACTGCAGAGGCAATATGGACGCTCCTACAACGTTTTCGATGGAAAGTGTTTGATTACTCACTATACAGCCCGGCTTTGGCTTCCTCTGATGTTCGTCTCTCCTCACACGAATTGCTGGTTCTGAAGGCAACATTTTGGCACAGACAACGAACTGTAGAGCAGCGTCGAGAAGTAATGGTAAACGCAGGCGGCTGCTTTCTATTGGTATTGGAAAGTTAGTACAACGCTACGACAGATGTCTAAATGGAAGCGGCGACTAAGTAGTGAAGTAGCTGGGAGGCGTAGCAAACTGTTGCAAATAAAAGAAGCTTGATTGTCACTGTGGTTTACACTTCGCTATCGATCGGACCTTGCTTTCCGAATAGTCTTCGTAACATTCTCGCCCAGAGTTGTGGTGTCCGTTTTCTGCAAAGGAGTGCTTGATACGTCTGAGGGTAATAACAACGGGAATGAGCGAGACAGGTCTGTTCCTGTCGTTCTAAGTACAGCAGTGGAAAGGAAGAATAGTACTGGTCCAAATTACCCTGTGCCCGTGACTGAGCGGAGGATTACGTGGTATGAATGTAGATGTAGCAAGACTCGGGAGATACCTGAATAATTCTGTGGACGGTCGGAATCCTCCCACGCAATATAAATTCTTTAGTAAATACTGGAAAATAGTGTCTTCATTTGCCCCGAAGTAGCAGGTTTCTTCTTTCCCAAATCGGCTGTACCATCAGAAGGGGGGCTTCCATAGTTGGAGACGTACACAATTAAAAGCTCCACCTTTGAAGTTGCCGACGGAGTCTTAAATCCAGGCAGGGGCTTGGGGAGACGCGCTAACGAGGGAGCTGCTTAGAGGCCACACCACACACCACACAGCCCCTCCGTCGTGACTCGAATGTGCGGCCGGCAGCGGCCACTGCTCCACCGCTACCGTGCTCTCCTAACGAGGGCCGCGGCCTCTTTATTCGAGCCGTATATTAGAAAGCCCAAACTCTGACTGGCTACCACAGTGCTCAGGCTTCGCACTTTAAAGCTTCGTGCCTGTATCATTTCAGTAGCAAATGTGAAACATTTGTTTACCCAGGCTGTCATCTTTCGCATTAATCGTTCTACCCTCTGTATCTACACTACACTGACCATTAAAATTGCTACACCAAGAAGACATGCGGATGATAAACAGGTATTCATTGGACAAATATATTATACTAGAACTGACATGTGATTACATTTTCAAGCAATTTTGGTGCATAGACACTGAGAACTCAGTACCCAGACAACCGTCTCTGGCCATAATAATGACCTTCGTACGCCTGAGCATTGAGTCAAACAGAGCTTCCATGGCGTGTACAGCTGCCCATGCAGCTTCAACACGACGCCACAGTTCATCGAGAGTAGTGACTGTCGTATTGTGACGAGCCAGTTGCTCGGCCACCATTGACCAGACGTTTTCAATTGGTGAGAGATCTGGAGAATGTGATGGCCAGGGCAGCAGTCGAACATTCTCGGTATCCAGAATGGCCCGTACAGGACCTGCGACATGCGGTCGTGCATTATCGTGCTGAAATGTAGGGTTTCGCAGAGATCTAATGAAGGGTAGAGCCACGCGCTGTAACACATCTGAAATGTAGCGTCCACTGTTCAAAGTGCCGTCAATGCGAACAAGAGGTGACAGAGACGTGTAACCAATGGTTCCCATCCCATGGCCGGGTGATACGCCAGTATGGCAATGACGAATATACGCTTCCAATGTGCGTTCACCGCGATGTCGCCAAACACGGATGCGACCATCCGAACCTGGATTCATCCGAAAAAATGACGTTTTGCCATTCGTGCACCCAGGTTCGTCGTTGAGTACACCATCGCAGGCGCTCCTATTTGTGATGCAGCGTCAAGGGTAACCGCAGCCATGGTCTCCGAGCTGATAGTCCATGCTGCTGCAAACGTCGTCAAACTGATGCAGATGGTTGTTGTCTTGCAAACGTCCTCATCTGTTGACTCAGGGATCGAGACGTTACTGCCATGCGGATAAGATGCCTGCCATCTCGACTGCTAGTGATACGAGGCCGTTGGGATTCAGCACGGCATTCCGTATTACCGTCCTGAACCCACCGATTCCATATTCTGCTAACATTCATTGGATCTCGACCAACGCGAGCACCAATGTCGCGATTCGATAAACAACAATCGCGATAGGCTACAATCCGACCTTTATCAAAGTCGAAAACGTGATGGTACGCATTTCTCCTCCTTACACGAGGCGTCACGACAACGTTTCACCAGGCAACGCCGGTCAACTGCTGTGTGTGTATGAGAAATGGGTTGGAAACTTTCCTCATGCTTGCACGTTGTAGATGTCGCCACCGGCGCCAATCTTGTATGAATGCTCTGAAAAGCTAATCATTTGCATATCACAGAATCTTATTCCAGTCGGTTAAATTTCGCGTCTGTAGCGCGTCATCTTCATGGTGTAGCAATTTTAATGGCCAGTAGCGTCATATTTTTTTTTTTTTTTTTTTTTTACTTTTGTACTCAGTGTTCAGTCTAGTTTTAAGTCGTCCTTCGCCTTTCTCTCTCTTGTACTTATCATTTCTTTTCTACGTAACTACTTACATTTTTTATTTCTTGCAAGAACTTTATGGTCCTGCGCCTAGATACTATGATGAATTATTCAATTCATTAAACTGTCATTCTTGAATCCAGTGTCAGATAATCATCAGAATCCATTAATGTCGCAACTAACGTCCTAGCTGTAATAATAAAATCATTTTAGTTACGGCATTCAATCAGAATTCGCATTCATAGTATTCTATGAAAGTGCAATAATAGTATTAAGAATAGCAGTTGTACTGCTAATTTATCCAGATTATTACTACTTAATCCCAAAAATATAAGAATGCGGAAAACTGAAGGAAATTAAGATGGTAAATAGAATAAAATGAATAGAACTTAGAGAGGGCAATTACTCATTGCAGGAGCTCTGTTCGGCTTCGAGTCAACGCCACTTGCGTAGGTGCCTACGTTCTACGCCAGGGTGACTACGTTGAGAAATGAACAAGTAGACACGAAGAACAAAGATGGAGAATGTTAATAATGTTAGTTTTATCTAAAAAGCTTTAAGAGTTTTCACACAAAAAAGTCGGAGGCATTACTTTTCACCATGCCCTCGTATAACATCCGTTCAACTGTATTCGGAAACACGTATATAGTGCGGAATTGACTATTACATGCCGCGGGAGTCGTACCCACCCGTATAAAAGAAAGCGGGGAGTATTGTGTTGTCAGATCGCAACCCCAGGTGGAAACACAAGCGGCCAAAGACACCGGTAGCTAGGGCATAGCCACCTGTGGTAAACTAACATACGCAAACAGCGACAAACGTCGGTAAGCCCCTGCACATCAGCAACACTGTCTGGCAACTACCAGCTGCTACTAGAGCCGATCAACAGGCCACAGCAGGGACACCTACCAAGCTCGCCCATAGGCGCACAAACAAACTGCCAACATTCCCTCACACTGTGTCCCCGGTATATGACCTATCGGACACAAATCGATAACAAACCTAACTGTTGCAGGTTGCTGACGCTGAACGAGGACTCCGTACCAGCACCCAGCGCCAGCCGCCGAGCAGCACAACGCACAACGTCAAGGTATCGACAAGCATGATACCCACTACTAACAAAGCCTATCCTTGCACAACCTATCGCAGGCAGCAAGAAAACCGCTACTGCTCTTACCACCCGACCTAACTATCGCAGAGGTTTTTTTTCCCTTGGCTCTTGCCCTGGCACTTTTTTTCCTCTGCCCTTAAAACCGCTACCCTTCGTTAGATTTCGACCAATCTATTTCCAGATGAGCGCGTATTAATGGTTAATCCTAACCCGACGTACGCAAACATCGCAGTACCCACATCCTGCGACACCTCACTTCAGTGAATACTAACCCTTATGCAGAGATGGTAGTAGACCTTTTGTGTTGGCCATCATGCCGGTGTGGGCGTGGAGGGGCTCCACCTCTTATAAAATGTGTTGTCAGAAGGGAAGAGGTAACAGAAGAGGAGCACTCAGTGACTTCCAAGGCGAACTAAGCACTGGATGAAGCCTGAGTAACAAATCCATCAGGCACATTTCAAACTTTCTAAAGCTGCCAGGTCGGCAGACGATTGTAAAGCGGAAACGCGAAGGAACACCCATAGCTAAACTAAGACCAGGTTGACTTCACGTACTCACGGAGGGGGACCATCAACCATTGCAGATTTCAGATGGTGTGTATCCAAGAGACTTTTCTGAGACTTATAGAGCAAGTCTCAGTAGCCACTCAGTCTAATCCAACCCCTTACAAAGAATGAGAGTTGAATAAAATCGTAGTTACGTTTCCAGCAACGATCTACATCTACATCTACATGGCTACTCTGCAATTCGCATTTAAGTGCTTGTCAAAGGGTTCATCGAACCCACAATCATACTATCTCTCTACCATTCCACTCCCGAACAGCAGGCGGGAAAAACGAACACCTAAACCTTTCTGTTCGAGCTCTGATTTCTGTTATTTTATTTTGATGATCATTCCCACCTATGTAGGTTGGGATCAACAAAATATTGCCGCATTCGGAAGAGAAAGTTAGTGACTGAAATTTCGTAAATAGATCTCGCCGCTACGAAAAACGTCTTTGCTTTAATGACTTCCATCCCAACTCGCGTATCATATCTGCCACACTCTCTCCCCTATTACGTGATAATACAAAACGAGCTGCCCTTTTTTGCACCCTTTCGATGTCCTCCGTCAATCCCACCTGGTAAGGATCCAACACCGCGCAGCAATATTCTAACAGAGGACGAACGAGTAGAGTGTAAGCTGTCTCTTTAGTGGACTTGTTGCATCTTCTAAGTGTCCTGCCAATGAAACGCAACCTTTGGCTCGCCTTCCCCACAATATTATCTATGTGGTCTTACCAACTGAAGTTGTTCGTGGTTTTAACACCCAGGTACTTAGTTGAATTGACAGCCTTGAGAATTGTACTCGAGTAATCGAATTCCAACGGATTTCTTTTGGAACTCACGTGGATCACCTCACACTTTTTCGTTATTTAGCGTCAACTGCCTCCTGCCACACCATATAGCAATCTTATCTAAATCGCTTTGCAACTGATACTGGTCTTCGGATGACCTTACGTGACGGTAAATCACAGCATCATCTGCAAACAACCTAAGAGATCTGCTCAGATTGTCACCCAGGTCATTTATATACATCAGTAGAGGTCCCAGGACGCTTCCCTGGGGAACACCTGATATCACTTCAGTTTTACTCGATGATTTGCGATCTATTACTACGAACTGCCACCTTCCTGACAGGAAATCACGAATCCAGTCGCTCAACTGAGACGATACCCCATAGGCCCGCAGCTTGATTAGAAGTCGCTTGTGAGGAACAGTGTCAAAAGCTTTCCGGAAATCCAGAAATACGGAATCAACCTGAGATCCCCTGTCGATAGCGGCCATTACTTCGTGCGAATAAAGAGCTAGCTGCGTTGGACAAAAACGATGTTTTCTGAAACCATGCTGATTACGTATCAATAGATCGTTCCCTTCGAGGTGATTCATAATGTTTGAATTCAGTATATTCTCCAAAACCCTATTGATAACCGATGTGAATGATGTATGTCAGTAGTTAGATGGATTACTCCTACTACACTTCTTAAACACTGGTACGACCTGCTCAATTTTCCAATCTGTAGGTACAAGTCTATCGGTGAGCGAGCGGTTGTATATGATTGATAAGTAGGGATTTCGTATTGCTTAAGTAATCACGGGACTATAAATCAGTAATTAAAAACCTTTGAAATTAATCTACTAATTTGTGCATTAAATTCAATTTTTTCCATCCCACTGAGACCACTAACAGCTTGCCTGGGTAGAGGACTGTCGACCGGTGGGGTCGAAGCAGTTTTTGTGGCCGCCAATCATTTAATTCATGAAACACACAAGACGACGAAAATCGGCAAAGCAGCCGACCTGAGCGCCTGATGTCTAACGGCCCCCTCGGCAAAATTCAGTAGAAAAGATCTCCGCCTCCGGTAGCTGAGTGGTCAGCGCGACAGAATTTCAGTCCTAAGGGCCCGGGTTTGATTTCCGGCTGGGTCAGAGATTTTCTGAGCTCAGGAACTGGGTGTTGTGTTGTCGTCGTCATCATTTCATTCCCATCGACGCGCAAGTCACCGAAGTGGCGGCAAATCGAAAGAGTAGCACGCGGCGAACGGTCTACCCTACGGGAGGTCCTAGTCACACGACATTTTAGTAGATAATATTTGCATTGCCATCCATAATCAAGTTGGTTTAGGGAAATGTGCTGCGTCAGAGGTTATAACAGTACTGAGGGATGCTCTCTCATTCCCGTTTCGTTGCAGTTCTTCGTCAGCTTCACATCCTGGCTAGCAGTAGTGCGTTAGTCGCCTCCATTTCGCAGTACATGTGTTGGCTCCATCTTATTGGAAACAACCATTCAGTCTTATTTTGTCAAGACGTTTTGATGTGGAATGGTCGTGTTGCCGCTGCTTGCGTATGTCGTATGACGTAACCCCTTGAGGCTAACTGCATTCGTTTGTGATTCTCAGTTCCCAAGATTCGTGTTTTTTCTGTTATCGCCCTATCTAGGGACTGGACGAGTTATTGTTGTTTCGCGTTTGATGCTATATCCTTTCGATGCACACACATGTTCAGAAAAAACAAAACACCTTGAAAGACAAAAGATAGGACGTTCATATTCACAGGAGAAGTTCTTTAGTATCTTCTGCAGAAATGGTTAGCGTTTCAGTCACCTCGATTCAGCATGTGTCCTGTTGTGTAGCAGGCACTGGGTCCGCCCTGGGCCTGATAACTTGTTCAAATGGTTCAACTGGCTCTGAGCACTATGAGACTTACCATCTGAGGACATCAGTCCACTAGAACTTAGAACTACTTAAACCTAACTAACCTAAGGACATCACACACATCCATGCCCGAGGCAGGATTCGAACCTACGACCGTAGCGGTCGCGAGGTTCCAGACTGAAGTGACTAGAACCGCTCTATCGCAGCGGCGGCGATAACTTGTTCCATGCGTGACGGCATCGATGCGTACAAGACACGAATGGCGTCCTGTGGTATAGCCATCCATGCTGGTTCCAAAGTTCATCTGTGGTGGTTGGCTCTGGGCCATAGTGCTGTACCTGTCGTTCCACCATATCCCACTCATTTTCGATTGGCGGGAAGTCTGATGATCCGGCAGACCAGAGCAAAAGGCTGACATCCTGTGAAACCAAGAAGGCACTTATTAGTGCAGCGACATGTGGTCATACATTGTCTTGCTGAAAAATGGCTTCTGGTTTGTTGTGCAAAAAGGGTATAGTTACATGTGGTCGTACATTGTCTTGCTGAAAAATGGCTTCTGGTTTGTTGTGCAGAAAGGGTATAGTTACATGTGGTCGTACATTGTCTTGCTGAAAAATGGCTTCTGGTTTGTTGTGCCGAAAGGGTATAGTTACGGGTCGCAAGATGCGGGGCACACTGGTCACAGTGTCCTGGACACGCACCAACCGTGATTTGTGGTTGTACCCAATAGTACTCTACACCACAAGACCTTGAGTTGGCGCTGTGTCTTGTGCGCCACTTGTAAGGGATCCGTGAACCCACAAGTATAGATATTAGTATCCGACAGCCAGGTTGATTGCAGACCGGAGTCGTTTGTCGAGCGTTGCAGGAGGCAGTGAGACGAGTTTCTAGTGAGGAGTAGTGCTGGAGAGACGGGCAAGAATGGCGCATGTGATCGAGTGAATAGTAAACGGTCAATTCACCGGAGTATGACAAATTAGGGTGTCCCCCTGATCGTCGTGGGGTTGATTGGACTGATGAATCGCTCTGTACCCAGCGGCAATCCGACGGAAGGATTTGGGTTTGGCGAATGCCTGGAATACGAGTAGTGAAGTACCCAGGAGTTCGAGTTACGGTATATGTGTATTTTTTTAGGCAAGGGTGTAATCCCCGTATTGCACTTACGAAAATGCAGAAAGATATGAACGCATTTTACTGTTTTTTATACCCCGTACAGTATAGGACCAGTTCGGAGACGATGGCTGTTTGTGTCAGGTTGATAATGTATCCTGTCTTAAAGCAGCATCTGTGAAGCGATGGCGTGTGGACGGTAACATCCGTGAAATGGACTGCCTGTCCATAGTGCCTCCGTGAACCAAACGGAACACCTTTGGGATGAGTTAAAGTGCCGACTTAGCTCCAGCCCCAGCATCCAGCATCACTAACTTCCCAAGTTTTGGCTTGTAATGAATCACCCTACTCTAACATTTCCTTTTTTGCCTTTTTTTTAATAGAGATAACCGATACCATGTGTACTATCGATTCTTGCACAGATTAGAATTATCTCAGCTGTTTCATTAAAAAGAAATATATAGTTTTGTATACGATGTATTATATTTCAGGATAAAATGTATTAAAAAAAGAAATTAATTTGTTACAGTCGATGTGTACTAACAGTTAAACTTACGAAATTTCTGGTATACTTAAATTTTAAGTTTTTAATTGTACAATCTAACTCTAATTATTAAATTTATTTCTCGATTTATTTACTAAATAATGATATAATTTGCGCCGGCCGCGGTGGTCTCGCGGTTCTAGGCGCACAGTCCGGAACCGTGCGACTGCTACGGTCGCAGGTTCGAATCCTGCCTCTGGCATGGATGTGTGTGATGTCCTTAGGTTAGTTAGGTTTAAGTAGTTCTAAGTTCTAGGGGACTAATGACCACAGCAGTTGAGTCCCATAGTGCTCAGAGCCATTTGAATGATATAATTTGGTAAAGATTCTTCTTTGATAATGAACGTTTGTAAACTCTTTTGTTTTGTTAACTCTTTGGAATAATGTGAGTACCGCAGGATGCCTCCGATGAAAGTAGACGTTTTCTAAGTTTGTCACCAACAATGTAATTACTGTTTTTTTTTTTTTAATGTAGAAAATGTGAAAACCGAGCGATGTTGAAAGATGTGACAAAGAATAAAATTCAAGAATAATACAGGCAAATCTTCATCAGTTATTTAGTCTTCAAGAACCTACAAAACCGAAATTCAGCTACAAGAATATACCCCTAGAAAAGACTGACCCATCGACAACAACAACGAGATAACGAAGACAAGTAAAAAGTTATTAAAAAAATGGCTCTGAGCACTATGGGACTCAACTGCTGTGGTCATCAGTCCCCTAGAACTTAGAACTACTTAAACCTAACTAACCTAAGGACATCACACACATCCATGCCCGAGGCAGGATTTGAACCTGCGACCGTAGCAGTCGCACAGTTCCGGACTACGCGCCTAGAACCGCGAGACCACCGCGGCCGGCTAAAAAGTTATTCTTTTGTATATCGTTCACCTTTCGGAGTTTTCAAAATTTGTGCAAAGAATGAGAATTTTAATAGTGACATGTGGGAGGGTAAGATTACAGGCTCTTCTGGAAGAATGGGCTGCCGTTCCTCCACAGTCTCTCAGACACCTAATTGAAACTGTCCCCAGTAGAGTTCAAGCCATAATAAACGTGTAGGGTGGACACACCTCACATTGACGTCCACTAAAAAGTGCCCCGACACTTTTTATCAGTATGGTATTCTTTCTCTCCCAAGCAGTGTTGCTGGTGCGGTTCAGGCTCTGAAGATCTAGAACCTTTTCTCCCCATCCAGGTCCATTGTTAGCCTTAACTGTGGAACATAATGCTGATCTGGAAAGATATGATTTTGTTGTAAACTGAAAACTGCCTGTAGACATTGTTATTGTACTATAGCACTAATATAATGTTAGTAGTTATCTTAATTTAATTATCTGTCTTGTGTCGCATTTGGAAACAGGACTTTTTCTGGCGTTCGCGGTAGCATCGTAAGTGTAACTGCAGCTCCACACACATAATGTCGTCACTTTCACTGTCAACTAACTGTTATTCAAACGCAGCAAAAAAAAAAGTTCAAATGTGTATGAAATCTTATGGGACTGAACTGCTAAGGTCATCAGCCCCTAAGTTTACACACTACTTAACCTAAATTATCCTAAGGACAAACACGCACACCCATGCCCGAGGGAGGACTCGAACCTCCGCCGGGACCAGCCAAACAGTCCATGACTGCAGCGCCTTAGACCACACATGCAGCAGCCTGGTAGGTTCGCTTCCTGATAGTCTACTAGCAATCTGAAATTCTTTTCAGGCCCCTTACAGCCTTCTCTAAATTGCATATAACGGAATATTCTACGAAGACCTGTTAATAGACAGCACTGACAGATGCCTCTGTGCCTGAGCTTAAGTCCTAATAACTGAGTAAGGATTGTTTATGATCAAATGATGCAATATGCCCAGACTGTTGCGACGGGTCAGGCTCTTATCGCGCAGTTTCCTTTCCCTGAAAGAAAATCCACCTACCTCGTTTCTTAGGTAGTTGCTGCACTCGCCTCTCCTGATAGCAGCTACTGGAAAAATTGCAGAAAAGCAGTGTTGAAGAAACTGCAATTTAATAGCCGCTCACCGGAGGCCGCGATACATGTTTGCTGAAATACAATCTATGAGCAATCTTCCTAAATAAATTGAGTTATTGGAATGGTAGTAATTGTTTACTCAAACGAGAACGCTAAGTTGGTAATTCTGTTTAAGCTCTTTATTGTCTTTAAGCCTGATCATCAGCCCGCTAATCTACGTTTGAAGAAAGTTCAGTTCACAATTCTATCCACACTCAAACCCCGCCAGAATTAGCTTTCAAAGTTACGGAATTTACTTAACTGCAACACAGACGATTTTCTAACATACACGTTTGCAGTCGATGTTCAATAATAGTTCGTTTTTTAACGTTAATGCTCGCCATAAGCACTTAGTAAAAGTTTACGAAGTACCGCCACGCTTTTAATTATTAAAGTTACTCGCGTCTTTCGCGGAACGAAAAGTCACAACTCGCTCAAACTCACACTACGCGTTACTGGACTCTTCCAGTCTCAAATCGCACAGTACCGAACCGATGAAGCCGTTTTATGACTTCATTTTACACATTATCCGCGAGGACACATCAAGCATGTCTCTTCTCGATCACAGTTCCTTCGCGACCCCTCATCCACTCGCGACTCACTCTCCTAGTCTGCTAACCGTCCTCGCATCTCATTGGCTCCCACATCACACAGCCAATCAGAATTAACTCTTTGGGTGCGCCTCGCGCCAAAATCTAGCACGCACCAGTCATGACTTCTGAATCATTTACGTCATGATTTCTTGTTACACAAAATTTACTGTATAATTTAACAAACCGAAAGGAAAACTAGACTTTACTTTATTTCCAGAAATTATTTAAATACTCGCGAACGTTCTGGCTGCTTGTACAATACCATACACTCTTGGACATCCGACATTCACTAAGATGGGGAACCACTGGCGACTCTGTTCCCACGGTTACATCGTCTGAACACTTGCGAGTTCCAACCTAGATTTTATACACTTGCAAAGAATGGCGAATGTCCCTCTTTCATTCACTCAGGCACACTCATTCACTCTCACCTACTCATATAAAATAACTGTTCACAAAAATTCAAAACATTTATGGTTTTAACAAAGTTATAGGTGAATTTCTAAAAGTAAAATTCTCAAAATAAATACAAAAGCACGGAAGGTGATTTTGTTTCATAGTTGGATGGTCACTGAAGGTGATCTATACATAATGGTATTTATTTAGACTCGAAAATTGTAGAAATTTGCGTTTTCTGTAAGATTTTTCTAATTTCCAAAATATGCAGGTTTCAAAGCTCAAATTTGGATGACTTATTTTTATTCATAACAGAAACTAGTATATTAACTTTTAATTTCCTCAGGTTCCTCAGTTAGAAGTTATTAAAGATGAAAGTTCCACGTTATACACGCGGCTAGTTAGCGCACAGGTCTTACATTCTCACGGTACAGACATGCCATATGGTCGTGACGTCAGACGAACGGACACCGGTAATCTGCCCGCTACAGCACATATGCTAATCTGATGGCTACTTTACAGTCTGTCTACATTTCACAGTAAATATTTGATAGAAAACTGTGCGCTCGCACTAGTTGCGACGCCACACACCTCCTGAGGAAACTAAATTTTTTCATTCATGACAAACTTTTAGTTTTCTAAAAAAATTTCTATTAAAGATTTACTCAAACAGCTATTTAACATTTATAGTTCCTGTACATCAATCATCCACTTATACCTAGGGCTGACGACCTACAAAACATCTTATATCTAAACATGCACTTTTATCATCATTCAAAAAAAATTTTTCAGATTACAAAATTCTATTTACAAATTCCTGAAAGAGAAAACAAACCTAAATACTATCTTGATGTACGTCACACGCACACTAACACTACTATCGCTATGGTGAGCGTCACTTTTTTACCACTTACACTTAAGATTTTGATAGCACTCGTAGTTCGACCGGGTCCTGCTTGGGAGGTCCATTTCAAGTCTCGTGCTACCACCTCTGTTTACTTCGGCGCACCTGAAACATCAGCTGGCCTCAGTTCCCTTTCTAACTGCTACGTCTTAACCTACAGCAGCGATAAATGGCGCTATCTGCTTGACTCTAAAGTCTCATATTTTTGATAAAATTTACTTTACAGTATGTACAATATTCAAAATTTTTTTTTTTTTTTTTTTTTTTTTTTCTTAAGTGAAAAGTGAATTGACTTTCCTAATGCAGTACCGAAGTGGCACATTTACTCTTTAATTACTTCTTCATCTCCTAATCAAACAAGTTATGGTTACATAAGAAATACTAAGAAAAACAATTCCTACAAATAGTTCACAAATACATAATAAATCTCCGCCAGCACTGGTGACTCTCCAGTTCCTGTACAATACACAACAATATAAAATATACACAAAATTATCAATATTACAATTCTGTCTCCAGGCAATCTCCTGTAGTCCTGTATCATAAATTAAACACTGAAAAATACATATTTACTTATTCATTTATCAACACTACAATCCTTATACTAATCTCTACGACAAACTTGGGGAGCTTTGTGTGTCTCTGGTCAAAATGGAATCGATGTCATGGGTACTTTCCTCATCTCACATATCTGGAGTTACTTCAATTTCTTGTCAACATCAGGTTTTCTCTAGTCACATTCGGGTTTAATTTACAACTCTCATACTCATACTTCACACACTCAGGTTAGTATTTGTTAAAGCGTTTCCTACTAATCTGCGAAACCTCGTTACCCATACTTTCTAACATACATCCACCTCCTGAGTTACCAACGTCGCCTCAGCTCTGTTTACATTCGTAGCCTCACTTCCTTTTGTTTACAAACATCTCCTCTGTTTACCAACAAACGCCACCTCTGGTTACCAACATTAAGCTTTTTATTTACTCACCTTCGTAGCCTCACTTTTTCCTAATATCGAGCTAGCCAAACACTATGCTCATTCTTTCTCCTTTTCTCACATATTTCTCTTCATTTGACAGTCAGTCCTGCTGCACTGTCCCTTTAACTTAACTTCCTTTACCCCTTTGACAGTCAACCTTGTTGCACTGTACCTTTACTCATTTTACCACTAAATCACCTCCTGAGGCTCTGACTTCATTGAACAGACAGTTTTGCTGTACTGCTCCATTTCCTTTCCTAAACATTAGCTTAATGCTACGTCTTAACATATCGTTCTGTTACTTAACAAACAGCTTCAATGTTCGTCACCATATTTTCTGAGGCTCTTACATTTCTTAGTTATTTTACCTTTCTAAGGGCATTACTCACACCTTAGGCCAAACATTTACTTTACTGAGACTTATTACTTATCTGAGGTATCTTAATCCTTTTTGATTTTCTCTTACACTCATTCCTTACGCTTAACCTATACTGCACTGAGGTTCTTTCCTACTCATTACTTAAACACTTTATCACTTAAAAACTACGATAGAGAAGAAGGAAAGACGATAGAATTTTAGTTCTGAATGAAAGAAGAGGTAGGTTGACAATACGGAAAAGAAAGTGGAAGAAATATTGTCAAACGACTCGAGACCTAGTGCTCGTCACGCACTTAGCTCTGCAAAGAGTGCAAAGCTCTCTGAGGTATCTACTCACTCCTGGCCACGTCTCTCTTTTGAACATATCTTTTCAAATCCACAATGTTCCTAAGCCCTAACACCTTATGTGATTTCACAAACTCCAGTCTATAAGCATTTGGGTGAGGCTTCTCTACGATTCTAAATGGGCCCACGTACTCATCGGTAAACTTCTTTGTTTCTGACGTAAGTTTCTTAGATCTTTCCCTAGTTTTCACTAGCACTAGATCCCCTACCTGAAAACTAGTGGGATCAGCTCTTGCGTCATGCCTTCTCTTTCTTTCCAGGGCCTTCTTTCTTATATTAATACGTGCCAGTCTCTCCTTCTCTTCGATGGCTATGTCTGTGAGATTTGGAAACTCGACCAGGTCGAATAAAATATTATTCGGCCTAATGTCACACATTAGCTCTACTGGTGCATATCCTGTGGCTTCATGCTTCAGATGGTTTATTACTTCTTCGAAGTATTCAATATAATTGGCCCAAGCGGAGTGTTTTTTATGACAATATGTTCTACACAATCTGTTTAACTCCTTCATAATTCGCTCACACATGTTCCCTTGAGGAAAGTACGCGGAGATTTTTATGTGATCGATACCTCTCTGTTGTAAACATTCACTAAATTTCCTAGAGATAAACTGGGGCCCATTGTCTGACAATATTGCCTTTGGCACTCCTATCTTCCCAAAATAGTCCTTCTCCAACTTATTCACTAATACTTTAGAGTTGGCTTTCTTAATTGGGTAAAATTTTACGTACTTAGTAAACCCATCCACCATCACAAACACATATTCACATCCCCCTCTAGACACTGGTAGTGGACCAAATAAATCTACAGCTACTAAATCCAGCCGATTTTGTGGTTCTACTGAATACATCTGTCCTTGGATAGTTCTATTGTTGGCCCTAACTTTCTGGCAACGATCACAGGATTCTAATCGCTGTTGCACCCTTCTCCACATATTATCAAAAATTACCACTTCACTTAACTTAGCTATACATTTACGAGCGCCATAATGCCCATACTTACAATGTACGTAGTCTATAAGTGCATCTACATGTTGCTCCGGAAAACATATTTTCCAATTCTCCTCACTGTCTTTCCTGCGCCTAAATAAGACATCTTTATGCACTTTATAGTAGACCAGTAATTTTGGGTAGTCTGGATGACCTAATCTACTCTTTACTAATTTAATGTTGTCATCCTGGTTCTGTTCCCTCCGTAGGTTCTTACAAATGCGCTTAATTAAGCCATCGTCCTGGAGCTGCATGATGGCCAACATTACTTCATTATTATCGGTATTTCTTAAAGATTTCCCTTCTTGTCCTGTATCTTTCACACTTCTTGATAAGGCGTCCGCCACGATGTTCTCGGAACCCTTAATGTATATCATCTTATAATTAAATTGCTGTAAATACAGGGACCACCTTCTTAATCTAGCATGTTTTAGCTGACATGAGTCTAAATATGTAAGGGCACTATGGTCTGTGTAGATCCAAATTTCATGTCCTAAAAGGTACTTTTCAAATTTTTGCAGGCCGAAAATAACAGCTAATGCTTCAAGTTCAGATATACTATAATTTTTCTCGGATTGTTGCAATGACCTGCTCGCAAAGGCTATGGTCTTGTGGACTTCCTCTTCTCCTTCTTTTTCCAACTGAAATAGTTCAACTCCTAACCCGTAACCACAAGCATCAGATCCCAGACAAAATGGTTTCGAAAAATCGGGATGGTTCAAAATCTTACTATTAATAAGAGCTTCTTTCAATTCTTCAAACGCCTTCTGACACTCAGAAGTCCATTTATAAACTACATTTTTCTTTAAGAGTTCTCGCAGGCACGGTGCATTGAATAATTGTCCAGACACAAATTTTCTATAAAACCCAAACAAACCAAACATCCCCTTTAATGCTTTACGTGTTGTAGGTGCAGCATAATCCCTTATTGCTCTAATCTTTTCTGGATCCGGCATGATACCATCGCCACTCACTATGTGCCCCAAGAATTTAATTTCTTTCTTCACAAATTCAGTTTTGTCTAGCTTCAATTTCATACCCCCCAATTTTATGGCCCTCAATACTTCATCCAATAACATACAGTGTTCCTCCCACGTTGGTGTCGATATCAAAACGTCGTCTACATACACTGTAATTCTTCTTAGTAGATGGTCCCCTAATACCTGCGACATAGCTCTTACAAAGGCACATACACTTATATTTAAACCAAATGGCACCACCTTATACTGATAACATCTACCTTCGAATAAGAATGCCGTGTACTTTCTTGATTCCTTTGCTAACGGTAGGTTCCAATATCCACAGGTCACATCCATGGATGTAAAAAACTTAGCACCTTTAAACTTTTGTAGCAGTTCTTCAATATTCTCCGGACGGTCACTCTCAGGTAGTACTATTTTGTTTAATGCTCGAGCATCCAACACTAGTCTAATTGAGCCATCCTTCTTAGGAACTATGACTAGCGGGTTATTGTACACACTAACAGCCCTTTCAATAATTCCCCACTCTAACATATTTTGAATTAAGTCACGTATTGCCTCCTTATGTACTTCTGGGATTGCAAATGGTTTTTTGAAGAAATGAGCGTCTTTCTGCACTGTCAAAAAACACTCATAATCCTTTACTAGCCCTGGTTGATCTGAGAAAACCTCGGCATGTTTGACTAGTATTTGTCTTAAATCGTTTTTCCTTGCTTCATCAATATCAATTAATTCTAGTAATTTCTCCTCGATCCTATTTCTGACACTCACAAGCTCAGACGGATCCTCTACTTTTTTGCCACCGTACTCATTATAGCCCTCCAAGAATTTCTCTGTTTTACAAATACATATAGGAAAATCATTCTGCTCAGGATCCTCACATAGCTGCTTACCGATGAAAGGTATAGTAATTAGTTTACCCTTAATTTTTACCATAACATCATTGGTAGAAAAATTCACCCATCCTTCATATTTATTCAAAAAGTCAGCCCCCACCAATATGTCTACACTCAGTCCATTTATAACTAAGAAGTTCTGTCTTATTTCTACTTCCTTAAATGCTATGGGTAGAAACACTTCCTGTTTTACTGTCTTCTTAGTCTTACCGGTTGCTACTACAATGTTCAAGCCACTTACTGGCATCTTAACAATCTGTTTACTGTTAGGGAGTTCATTTACCAAGTTCTGGGATACTGCACAGACTTCCGATCCAGTATCTATCAAACATTTAACTGGTTCATTTAATACTCTTAGCTCTACTATCGGTTGCCCTAAGTACTCTTTATTTATTTTGGGTTCTGCTTCCTCCAATAAATCTTGCACAATTTCTCTCCTTTCGAAGCCTGTCTTTTGGGTGGCAATCACATTCACACTTACAGGGTTTATTTCATGCTTATTATCACCCTCAATTCTAGTGGCAGCTCCTATTAGCCTATCCACTATTGCTAAGTCAAAACATTTTTCCAATGTTTCCCCCTCTTTCTCATTAACCTCCTTTTCTACGACCCTATCCAAGGCGTCGTCATTAACCTCTACCTCCTCCTCTAATCTATCCTCTTCTTCGTAACTATCTACAACATCAATTATCTTATCAAGCACAGTCACAACCCTGCCATTATTACTGTTCTCACCCCTATCCGACAGCTCTTCATTAGTTTTACTGTGCATAATGTCTTTCTGATTATTACCCTTATAACTAGTACTTAGTTCTTCAATAAGTGGCTTCTTATGATTATTCTTACAGTTAATTGGTTCATTAACCTCCACTTGACTTAAAGCTACTATCTCTGTCTGTTTTACGTTATCCTCCCTAAATTTTGTAGCAACAACATTTATGTTAGGTGGTCGTTCAGGCTGCTTTCTTATGAATGGTTTTGCCAGCGGATTTAACTTTAAACGCTGTTGCCTACGATCGCCAGCACACTCGTAGACAATTAATGGTTTTCCGAGCGCGGTGCGTCATCACTATGCCTCCAGCTGACCGCCTCACCTCCTGACATCTGTCGGCCGCTGTCATACTGCTCGCGTTCATTGAACCTGTTAACATATGTTCTTCCTCTACCACGTGAACTGCCACGATATCCGCCGCCTCTCTGAACACCCATCCTATTAATGTTTACATCCGCGCGATTGTCATTCTGCCTAGCAGGCGGGCGATGCTCCCTCCTCATGTTTTCTTCTTCTTTTTGGACGGATTCAACCCTTTCTAAATACTGTACGAACTTGTCAATGTTATCTCGGGGCGCAGATATGATCTTAGTTTTCCAGTTCCACGGTAGCTTATTTTCTACCCCTAATATGATCTGTTCTGTTTCTAACTTATTACTAAGGTAGGACAGAGTTGTTACCCACCTTTGAACAAATCGTTTGATGCCCTCTCTCTTGGGGTCATACTTCTCTCCCGACCAGAACCGATTAAGAACATCCATCTGCTTTCTCTTTCCCCAGTATTCCTCAAAGAACGCTAATTTAAATTCTGACAATTTCGCGTATTTTTCAGAGGCTAAATTCCCCCATACTCTGGCCTCTCCCATCAAATTTGAAGTGATAAAGCCTATCTTTTGTTTATCGCTCCATACTTTCGGCAAAACGTCTTCAAAATCGTTCCAAAATTCTCTGGGGTGCATGTTCTTACTTGGGTCAAATTTTAAAAACTGTCTGTGGGTAACATACGCAACCTCGGTAGATTCAATTATTCCACTGGAAATTATACTACCACTATGGTTAGAAACACACTGTTCTACTTTGGTTAGTCTGCATTCATGCCCACAAAGTTGCTCATTCACACTTTCACTGAAATGGCTTATGTGAGTCTCTAAATTATTGACCTTATTTACAACTTGCTCTCCAAGTTTCTCACACCGAATTTTGGTATCATTTACTTTACATTCTAAGGCGGCATGATTAATTTCATTGGAATTCTCTACCACTTTTATGTGCTCACATACTTTATCTAATTCTGCATCAACATGGGATTTAAATTGCTGTTGATCCTCAGTAACCTGTTCGATTCGTGTCGTCAATTCACTTTGCACTTGAACAATATTTTCTGTACATTCTAGTTTAACCTGCTGTATTTCAACATTTACTTTACTACTGAGCACTGCTAAATCTTGCTTCCAACAGTCTCTGAGATCGGATATTTTGGAATCTAAATCAGCGCCCATTTTAGTCATCTCATTACTTAAATCAGATCCTAATTTAGACATTTTTGAATCCATTTTACTTGACATATTAGTTTCCATTTGTGACATATTAGTTTCCAATTTTGATATACTGGAATCCATTTTTGACATACTGGAATCCATCTTACTTGACATATTAGAATCCAACACGTTCATCTTAGTTAATAGATTCATCAGCATACTGGCGACATTATCCTTCGCCCCCTCATTTGCTGATACAATGTCCCTATTAACATTAACTACCGGCATGGGAAACTGTAACTCACTGGGCACTGACATATTTGGATCTGACTCCAAACTATAATTAACATAGGATGAATCAGTCAAACTACTACTGAAATTGGGTTGAGACACGTCTAAACTAAAATTCATGGGGTCATTTTCCCCTGTCTCCATCCCACTATCACAACTTAGTTCCGCCTTTTTGTCACTTGGTTGAAACTCAGCCATTTTTCTCAGTTTGACTCCACAAACACACAAAGTTTTCAAAAGCACTGTACTTAACTTTGTGCTTCGGCGTGCTGCGTTGCTGCTAGATGAAACTGCGGGTCCGTTCACCATACACTGCAATGCTGTACCAGTTTCCGGGCCCCCGCTCGAATCAGCGCTGCCAACTGCCACTGCTGTCGTCGCCTCTGCGTAGTCTCCGTAGCTCGTCGTCTGCCAGACGCCGTCGTAGACTGCTATTCCAATCGGCGCGTAGTCACCGAAAAATTCTTCCGTTCCGTACAACACATTACAGTTCACGGACACTTTCACTGTCCTTCCTATTCACGTGGCGATATCAATTTGTACGCTACATAGTTCCTACACATAGCGAGCACTTCTGTATTGTCCGGTAATTGTCACTACTGCTTTTTTTTGAAATTCACTGGAATTTACTATTTTTATTTCCCGGCCGATGCACCACTTGCGACGGGTCAGGCTCTTATCGCGCAGTTTCCTTTCCCTGAAAGAAAATCCACCTACCTCGTTTCTTAGGTAGTTGCTGCACTCGCCTCTCCTGATAGCAGCTACTGGAAAAATTGCAGAAAAGCAGTGTTGAAGAAACTGCAATTTAATAGCCGCTCACCGGAGGCCGCGATACATGTTTGCTGAAATACAATCTATGAGCAATCTTCCTAAATAAATTGAGTTATTGGAATGGTAGTAATTGTTTACTCAAACGAGAACGCTAAGTTGGTAATTCTGTTTAAGCTCTTTATTGTCTTTAAGCCTGATCATCAGCCCGCTAATCTACGTTTGAAGAAAGTTCAGTTCACAATTCTATCCACACTCAAACCCCGCCAGAATTAGCTTTCAAAGTTACGGAATTTACTTAACTGCAACACAGACGATTTTCTAACATACACGTTTGCAGTCGATGTTCAATAATAGTTCGTTTTTTAACGTTAATGCTCGCCATAAGCACTTAGTAAAAGTTTACGAAGTACCGCCACGCTTTTAATTATTAAAGTTACTCGCGTCTTTCGCGGAACGAAAAGTCACAACTCGCTCAAACTCACACTACGCGTTACTGGACTCTTCCAGTCTCAAATCGCACAGTACCGAACCGATGAAGCCGTTTTATGACTTCATTTTACACATTATCCGCGAGGACACATCAAGCATGTCTCTTCTCGATCACAGTTCCTTCGCGACCCCTCATCCACTCGCGACTCACTCTCCTAGTCTGCTAACCGTCCTCGCATCTCATTGGCTCCCACATCACACAGCCAATCAGAATTAACTCTTTGGGTGCGCCTCGCGCCAAAATCTAGCACGCACCAGTCATGACTTCTGAATCATTTACGTCATGATTTCTTGTTACACAAAATTTACTGTATAATTTAACAAACCGAAAGGAAAACTAGACTTTACTTTATTTCCAGAAATTATTTAAATACTCGCGAACGTTCTGGCTGCTTGTACAATACCATACACTCTTGGACATCCGACATTCACTAAGATGGGGAACCACTGGCGACTCTGTTCCCACGGTTACATCGTCTGAACACTTGCGAGTTCCAACCTAGATTTTATACACTTGCAAAGAATGGCGAATGTCCCTCTTTCATTCACTCAGGCACACTCATTCACTCTCACCTACTCATATAAAATAACTGTTCACAAAAATTCAAAACATTTATGGTTTTAACAAAGTTATAGGTGAATTTCTAAAAGTAAAATTCTCAAAATAAATACAAAAGCACGGAAGGTGATTTTGTTTCATAGTTGGATGGTCACTGAAGGTGATCTATACATAATGGTATTTATTTAGACTCGAAAATTGTAGAAATTTGCGTTTTCTGTAAGATTTTTCTAATTTCCAAAATATGCAGGTTTCAAAGCTCAAATTTGGATGACTTATTTTTATTCATAACAGAAACTAGTATATTAACTTTTAATTTCCTCAGGTTCCTCAGTTAGAAGTTATTAAAGATGAAAGTTCCACGTTATACACGCGGCTAGTTAGCGCACAGGTCTTACATTCTCACGGTACAGACATGCCATATGGTCGTGACGTCAGACGAACGGACACCGGTAATCTGCCCGCTACAGCACATATGCTAATCTGATGGCTACTTTACAGTCTGTCTACATTTCACAGTAAATATTTGATAGAAAACTGTGCGCTCGCACTAGTTGCGACGCCACACACCTCCTGAGGAAACTAAATTTTTTCATTCATGACAAACTTTTAGTTTTCTAAAAAAATTTCTATTAAAGATTTACTCAAACAGCTATTTAACATTTATAGTTCCTGT